>NW_028027425.1:0-10588 GCF_054177405.1 Leptonychotes weddellii
GTGGGGGTTGCGAGGGATGGGGTGGCTGGGTGATAGACATTGGGGAGGGTATGTGCTATGGTGAGCACTGTGAATTGTGCAAGACTGATGAATCTCAGATCTGTACCTCTGAAACAAATAATGCAATATATGTTAAGAAAAAAAAAAGGAGAAGATAGCATGAGGGGAAAAATGAAGGGGGGGAAATCGGAGGGGGAGACGAACCATGAGAGACGATGGACTCTGAAAAACAAACTGAGGGTTCTAGAGAGGAGGGGAGTGGGAGGATGGGTTAGCCTGGTGATGGGTATTCAAGAGGGCACGTACTGCATGGAACACTGGGTGTTATGCACAAACAATGAATCATGGAACACTACATCAAAAACTAATGATGTAATCTCTGTTGATTAACGTAACAATAAAAAATTTTAAAAAATAATAATATTGGGCGCCTGGGTGGCTCAGTTGGTTAAGTGGCTGCCTTTGGCTCAGGTCATGATCCTGGAGTCCCAGGATCGAGTCCCGCATCGGGCTTCCTGCTCAGCGGGGAGTGTGCTTCTCCCTCTGACCCTCCTCCCTCTCATATGCTCTCTCTCTCATTCTTGCTCTCTCAAATAAATAAAGAAAATCTTTAAAAAAATATTCTAATATATTACAGTAAACATGGTGACAAGTTCTATAAGTCCACTTCTTATAATCTCCATCGAACAACAAATGGCACTCTACCTAAATATAACTCCATGGGAACAATCTCAGGAGGACAATTATAATGTGGTCCACATCCATGGTTCTTTGTTCATGTAGCACAGTTTAGGATGGATAATTTGGGAAACTAAAGAAACACACGGAATAAGTAATGTATCAGTCAGGATCTGATTAGAAATCTGTTATGAATAATATAGACTGGGATTTCTTATTATAGGGCTTAGGCTTTACATGATTGCGGGAGCTGGTGGAGCTGTTCATGCAGGCTGTTGACCTTACCTCTCGTTAAGCATGAAGTCAGTCTATGAAGCTTGTTGCCCCTTAAGCCTGAAGTCAGTGTAGAGTAGCCCACCTCCAGTTGGGAAGCAAAGCATTCAAGCCTGGACAAATTGAGACTTACATAGATAGACTATAACATGTGTCTGTGCCTCATCATCTCCAGTCTCAATGCTGCAATGACCTGTAGGAAAAGCTGGTGACCTTTGCCATGGAGCTGCACACACACCTGGCCCAGGACTTGGAGAAGTTCAAGGAGAGTATCTGACAGATCTAGAGGAATGGCCTGTCCATGTGCCATCCAACACCAATAAAGTGAGATGGTAGATAAGTGTGTAAACTGCCCCAATGCCTGGTATCCTTCAACAGCCTGGAGAACCAGGGCTGGAATCTCAGGCTTCATGCTCTTGCCATGGCTTTGTCTTCCTCTGCTCCCTTCACTGAGCAAAACTAAAGCTCTATTAGGTGACTTCCATGACAATGAAAATCTTCCTGATAATACAATTTTGGGGTCTCCCACCAGCTTTCATGATATGTACCATTTACTAAGATAAAATCCCCATGGTACAGTTCAGGGTAATACTATCTTACAGATTCTAATCAGGAATAAGTACTTTCTACTAATAATTTCATTAGGTTGAGAATCTCAGATTAATCCAATTTCTTATCTGCACGTATGGCTACTACATAATCTTCTAAGTATAACAACTGGTAACAATAACTCTTCTGCCTTTTGAAAAACTCTAGTTATGTATCAGTAAAATGACTGCTCTGAAATAAAACTATTCCCCTTACCGTTAAAGGTTCTCTTCTCTAACTTTAGTAAATTGTATTGCTACTTTTCACTTCTCTCCTGGAGGCGCAAGTCTCGACAGAATAGCTTACTTTGAGTCAGACCTGAATATGAATCTTATTTTCACAACTTAAGTATTATTTAACTTTTATAAACCTTAATGCTTTATCTATGAAATGAAGATCTTAATTGTACCTGGTTGTGATAATAATTGAAAAGACACTAACTAAAAACATTCAGAACACTGTCTAACACATAGTAATAACTCCAAAAAATTTAACATTTGTGATTAACATTTTAAGCAGAACTGGAAACAGATTGGGTCTAAAGAGTGTTCTTGAGAGGTTGAATCTTCATCCTGTTTGAGGAATACCCAAAATGAGAGTAACAATAATATCAGCGTTTTTCTAAATATTGAGAGGTCTAAATCCTATAAAGATTTATATGAAGATTAGAATTCTCATTGTCCAGAAACCTAATATATAGGCAAAAATTAATGACCTATTATTTGTGAGGTTTAACATTTAGAATTTCAATAAATGTGTGAGATTATCTGCTGGTGTAGTCAAATTATTTTAAATAACAATTTATGAATCTGAGCATGGGCTTTCATTGTGAAGTGTGATAAGGTAACAATATTTGCACTTTTAAAGAAAATAATTTCCTGGAATATAGAAAAGTATCAGTCTAGCAGAAACTGCTCTGAGTTTCCTAGTATGCTCATAGCTCCACCTTGCAGCTCCTAAAGAAATGTTTTAATGAGACGTATAAAATTGTAACATCAAGTGGCACAGGTGTTCACCATAAGCAGTATTTCTTTCTAAACAATCATTTTAAGAGGCATTTTTTGAGTGAGTTCATTCTTGCTTCATTCTGCAGTCACTTGAAGACCATCCACCCTACTTTCTGGCAAGGATTGAAGTATGTGGAGGGCCCTTGAGTCTCATGAATTATCATAGTGAATCAACAGTTCTCTCTTTTTTTTTTCCTTGGCCCAGGTGTTTCCATAATTGTGAACCATGGGGGGAAGTGCCTATTGTGTTCAATTGCCTGCATAGTCTCCTTTCTACTGAAGTAGAGCCAAGATTTTATACATAGTTGTCAATAACATTTAAAAATTATCAAAATTATCATTAAAAATTAAAAATATCAAAAATTATTTAAATAACATTTAAAAATTAACATTTAAAAATGACTTGGTTTCTATTTATAGGACATAAAGGTAAGCCTTGAATTTGCAATTTGTTGCTAACTCATTGAAGACTCACTGAACACTCTCAGTGATGAAATTCCCAAATAATAGGCAAAATACTTAATTTTGCTATAAAGTGTATGTCTATTATAGTTATCCATATACCATGAAGAGCGTAAAAGTACAAAAAGCTAAATGCTTTTCAAACTCCTTTCACAATTCTCATGTAAAACTCAATGGTGCTGTGAATTAGGCCAGTATGCTAATTTACAGAAGAAGAAATCCATACAGTAAAATGACTTCCTTAAGGTTACTTAGCTAATAAGTGCAAGGCAGAGACTCAAACCTGGATCACTTCATTTCAAGACCACTATCCTTTCCACTACCACATAAATCCTGGCCACATTTTGATGGTGGGCATTTTTATTTTTGTTGATACATCAGTATTCTGTCTATGCAGGTTACTTTATTGGTGTTCCTTAAAACACAAACACAATTTAGAATGCCAAACAGGGGCACCTGGGTGGCTCAATCGATAAAGTGTCCAACTCTTGATTTCGGCTCAGATCATCATCCCAGGTTTGTGAGATCAAGCCTGGCATTGGGCTCCACACTAAGTGTGGAGCCTGCTGAAGATTCTTTCTCTCCCTCTTTCATTCCCTTTCCCAGTATCTTAAAAAAAAAAGAAGGAAAGAAAGAAAAAAGAAAAGAATGCCAAACAGAGTGGGATGACATAAAAACCAATGGAAAGGATGTTGTTACAACTGTTTGACACAGATTTATCTTATTTTTACATTAGAAATATGGTTCTAGGGATGACTGGGTGGCTCAGTCAGTTAAGGGTCTGCCTTCAGCCCAGGTCATGACCCTGGGGTTGTGGGATCAAGTCCCGCATCGGGCTCCTTGCTCAGCAGGGAGCCTGCTTCTCTTTATGCCTGCCGTTCCCCCCTGCTTGTGCTCTCTCTCTCTGACAAATAAATAAAATCTTAAAAAAAAAAAAAAGAAATATGGTTCTAGGGATCTGTAAATGAATTATACTTTTGTATGTCCAATTCTGCTTTAAATGCTTCTAGAGATCATAAAACCATTTTCAAGGAAATTTTTTAAAAATGTGTTTATAAAGCAAATACTTTCCCACAATTTAAATTAAGCACTATAAAATATGTCTTTCCAAGCAGTTTATCAAGTGTAATAGCCTAGAGCTCAGATGTTTTGGGTATATCTCCAAATAAATCTAATAATTAAAATTAGCACCTTGAATCCCAATGGGTGGATCAATACTTCCTGCAAGAGGTCTGACAGAAGTTTAAACGGAGATTGTTTTTTCCTGATAGTTTTAGAGAAACTATCACAGCACAGAAGGACTTATCTAACTTTGGTCACCCTTCAGGGCTTAAACACCGGAGACACCTTCCTATGTATACCCAGAAAATCTAATGTCCTTCTGTTACATTCTCTTGAAGCATTCTTTTTTCCTCCTTGGTCACACTTAATCATAGATACAAAAATGACCTGCTCATGTGATTTTACTGTTTTACTACTATTAACTTTTACTGATAAGCTACATAAGAGTAGCCTCTATTGACATCACCATGGTAGCCCTAGGATTTAGCACAATGCCTGAAACAGTTTAGGAGGAAAATAAATATTTGTTCAATAAAGAATAAAGGACTGTAATTCTAAACAAAATAGGTCTATGATTACATCTATATCTTCAGAAAAGTATGTCCCAGCATTGTTAGAAAGACTGTCTCTGGGTTTTGTAAGATTACTGGTAATTAGATTTTGTTCTTTGTTCCTGATTGTATTCGCCAATATTGTTATGATTAATATATATTTTTAAGAGGAAATGATTATAAAAATAAATTTTTAAATTATGAAAGTATTATAAATAATAAGAGAGTAGAAAAAGAAGCATTCAATCAGTAATGGGTGGAAGAGTTTGTTGGCTAAAAGGGAAAATTTAAGTTGATCATTATATTAAATAATATAAAAAATAAATTGTCCTCTTAAAATAATTTTAAATATAGAAAATTGAATGTAACAAACAGGTGAAGTCTCAACTGAAAGACTACTGGCTATCAGAGGACACTAAAATCCTAAACTAGTTGATAAAAAAATCCAAGGAATATTTTCATAGATTGGTCATATTAGAAATGAAAACATCCATATGTTAATAAACAGCATAAAAATAACTGAAGGTAAATTCCAGATTTTTTTTATATTTAAAGAACTGTTATGAAAGAATAATGAAGACAAATTCCTACATAGATAAGTAAGCAAAGAGCATTTAGTTCCCCAGAGGAACTCTTTGGGAAAGAGTAAACAAGTGGCTACTTAGCATATTAAAATGTTGATACTCACTAGGAGTTAAAGCATCTGCTTGCTTTTTCCATTGTAAAATTACTGTTTTCCCCCTTTGTAATAAATATTGGGGGAGAGGTACTTTGAAATTATGCAAATGCCATGTTTTTGCTTAAATTCTTGCCAACTAACTGCCATGTGGCAGTGATGTTGTTTTTCTCATTCTTCCATGTTTTAATTCAAATTCTGTCTCTTCTCTCTCATTTATTTTTTTTTTATTTGCTCTGTTACTTATTTATATTAGTATAGACTCATGGGTCTTTATTTGGAAGCTATAATCCAAGAGTACTATTATTTATTTGCTCAGCTTGTTCTAGCTTTGGCCACTAGGAACTGTTTCAGTTGGCTCTTAGGCCGGATGACTTCCTTTAATATGTATTATAGTGTAAGTCTACAAATGATGAATTTTTTCAGCTTTTGTATATATGAGAAAGTCTTTTAAGGCTGCTTTTATGATTTCTGGTTCTAAATAATTTGGCTATGGTATGCTTTTGTGTAGTTTTCTTCATATTTTTCTTGTGCTTTGGGTTGGCTGAAACTCTTGAATCTGTGAGTTTATAATTTTCATCAAATTCAGAAATTTCCACCTATATTTCTTTTCATATTTTTTATCCCCTTCTTTCTTCTTTTCCAGAGACTCTAATTATGCATATAATAGGATGTGTGAAAGTTGTTTAACAGCTAACTGATGCTTCAGTTTTTAAAAAATTTCTGTCTTTAGATAATTTTTATTGCTATATCTTTTTGTTCACTAACCTCTCCTTTAGTAATGTCTAATTTGTTTAATCACACTTAGTGTATTTTTCATCTTAGACATTTTCATTTGTATTTCCTGAAGTTTGATTTGGATATTTGATTTGGGATATATATCATATTTTCATTTCTCAATCTTTCATCTGTCTTCTTGAACAAATGAAATACAGTCATAATAACTACCTTAACGTCCTTTTCTACTAATCCTATCATCTGTGTCATTTTTGTATAGAATTTGATTTTTCTCCTAATTATTGGTTGTACTTTATGCTTCTCTGCATAACTGGTAATTTTTAATTGATGCCAAATACTGTAAATTTTCAATTTGGGGGTGCTAAGTATTTTTGTATTCTATAAATATTCTTGAACTTCTTTAATGGGATATAGTTCAGTTACTTGGAAATAGTTTAGTCTTCTTTGCTCCTGCTTTTTACTGTTTTAGGGAGAACCAGAAGAACACTTAGTTAGAGCCAATTTTGCCCCACTACTGAGGTAAAACCTTCTGAATATTAACCCAAAGCCCCATAAATTATGTGATTTTCCACTGCGGCTGGTATGAACAAGCACTGTTACCAGTCATAAGAGATCACTGGAAAATGTTTCCTTTAATTCCTTTAAGTACTTCTTTCTTGGGTAAATCTTCACATGAATGCACTGATCAGTCCTCAGATGAAGACTCAAAAGGGATCCTCTGCTTATCTCCAGAGATCTTGCTCTTTGGTGCTGTCTCTTTCCTGTTACTCTGCTCTTTCAGTTCAACCTTTTTTAGTCTCCTTGGATCCTAGTTAAACCTAAGGAGACTGGCTGTAGGGCTCCAGATGGGTTCTCATTCTCTGTGCCATTATTTTGAAACTCTCTAGGTAGTAATTTAGGACAATTGTAGAACTTCCCTTATATGTCTTCTGTCTTTCAGAGATCACTATCCTTTCTTACCTTATGTCCAATATCTTAAAATCTACAGTTTCCTGTATTTTAATTTGTTTCCTTGTAGTTTTAGGTAGGACAGTAAATCAGGTCTTTATAACTTTATCTTGGCCAGATTCAGTAATTACGTGATGGCTTAGTAATATTTTGGTGAAAAAGTTAAAAAATAAATCTGTACAATAAAATATAGGCTATGTAGGAAGAAAAAAAAAACCTTCTCCTTGTTATGAGGCTTTTATATGTCAAGGTGACATATGTTAATGCTGATGTCAGTATATCTTAACATGTAAATTCTTTCAGTGACCCTTCCCTCAAAATAAATTTGAATTTTACATGATAGTTTCTCTTCTTTCCTATTCCCCTCCTAACATAGGAAGAATTTAGTCTTTGCCAGACTTGTTCCTAGGACTTCTGTAATATAAAATTAGAATAAGCTGTATATTCAACAAATATTTATTGTGTGTTCTGTGCTAGGCACTGTTCTGGGCATGTGAGACACACCAAGTGAACAAAAGAGAAAATATTCCTGCCCTCATGAAGTTTTTATTCAACAATGAGAAACCAACATTAATCAATGAATATAGAAAATAAGTAAACTGTAGGGGTACCTGACTGGCTCAGTTGGTAGACTGTGAGGCTCTTGATCTTGGGAGTGTGAGTTTGAGCTCCACATTGGGTGTAGAGATTACTTAGAAAATCTTAAAAAAAATAAGTAAATTGTATATTATGGTGGAAAGAAATGGGCATATCAGAGAAATAATGAACAAAGGCAGAAAATTACATCAACATCCTTAATAAAGAGTTGGGGAAGAAGGATGGAATAGAAGAATAGTCTGGGGGAGATGGGGAATTATTTTGAGGGAGGATGTTCAACCATTTAGGTATGTAGGAATTTGTGCAGAAAAGAGGCTGAAGAAGAGTTGCTGAACATTCCAACTAAAAGCAATAGAATGTACATTCTTCTCAAGTGCACATGGAACATTTTCCAGAATAGATCATCTGATGGACCACATACCAACTCTGAACAAATTTAAGAAGGTTGAAATCATCAAGCACCTCTTCCAACCACAATGATATGAAACTAAAAAGTAATTACAAGAAGAAAACTGGAAAAATCACAAACATGTGGTGACTGAAAAACATACTACGAACAACCAATGGGTCAACCATAAATCAAAAGTGAAATAAAAAAAAAATACCTTGGGACAAATGAAAATGGAAATATAACATACCAACACTTATAGGATGAATCAAACATAGTTCTAAGAGGGAAGTTCATGGTGATAAATGCCTACTTCAGGAAACAAGAAAAATCCCAAATAAATAACCTAATTTTAAACCTCAAGAAACTAGAAAAAGAATAAATGAAGTCAAGTTAGAAGAAAGGAAATTACAAAGATCAGAGCAGAAATAAATGGAATAGAGACTAAAAAGACAATAGGAAAGATCAATGAACCCAAGAACTGGTTCTCTGAAAAGATAGAGTTGACAAACCTTTAGCTAGACTTACCAAGAAAAAAAAAAGTGAAAAAACCCAAATAGGCAAGATGGCAGAGGAGTAGGAGACCTGGATTTCGTCTGGTCTCAGGAATTCAGCTGGATAGGGATCAAATCATTCTGGACACCTACAAACTCAACAGGAGATTGAAGAAAAGAATAGCAACAACTCTCTGAACAGAAAAGCAACCACTTTCTGGAAGGTAGGACATGCGGAGAAGTGAATCCAAGGTGATATTCAGGAGGATAGACAGTGAGGAAGGGGGCCTCCGTCAGCCACTTCTGGCAAGTGATAGAGCTGTGGAGCACAAAATCGGAACTTTTAGAAGTCTGCTCCACTGAGGGATGTCGCTCCAGGGACTAAGCGGACAGTAGAATCCTCATGGGACAGTGTGGTCTCAAGACCCTCAGGGTCACAGAAAGACCAGGGGTGCCTGAGTGCGGCAGGGCTCCCAGGTATTGGAGTGGGGAAGCTGGCTGCAGAGAGGGAGCCGAGGAGCGGGCTCTCAGCTTGGGGTTGCCATAAACCATGATCCGGAACACCGTCGGGCCACTGCTCCTCCAGCAGGGACCCAACAAGGGGCAGATCTGGGGAAACTCACCTTCCTCCCCTGGGAGGAGCGGTGCGGGAGTGCACCGCAGTGATCTGCTGGGTTTGGAGACTCCACATGGGGTCGGGTGCCAGAGAGAGAAACGCTCAGTCACAGGCCGGGTGAGCATGGAGTGCGGCTGGAGACCAGGGAGACGGGAGTGACTGACAGCTCTTCTCTGGGGGCTCACTGAGGAGGGGGCCCCAAGTTCTCGGCTCCTCTGGGGCAGAGATTGGGAGGCCGCCATTTTCACTCTCCTCCTCCAAAGCTGTACGGAAAGCTTGCAGGGAACAAAAGCTCCCAAGAGAAAACCCTAGCAGATTACTTAGCTTGGACCGGGAAAGGGTGGGGCAATTCCACCTCTGGAAAAGACATTTGGGAACCACGGCAACAGGCCCCACCCCCAGAAGATGAGCAAGAACAGCCAGCCAAGACCAAGTTTACCGATCAATGAGAACGGCAGAACTCCAGTGCTAAAGGAATAATGCACATAGAATCCATGGCTTTTTTACCATGATTCTTTAGTCTTTCAAAGTTAATTTTTTTTTACCTGTCTTTTTTTTTTTTGAATTTTTCTTTTTCCCTTTTTCAACCAACATCTTATCAATCCCTTTTTTAAAAAACATTTTTATTTTTCATTTTTAGAGTCATATTCTATCCCTTCATAGTAGTTAACCTTATTTTTGGCATATATATATATATATATATATAAGTTGTTCTCTTTTTAAAATTTTGAGATAGTTTCTTCTAACAGATCAAAATATACCCTAAATCTCTAGTGTATGATTTTGTTCTACTCTGCTGCCTGATCACATTCTCTCCCTTTTTTTTACTTTTTTTTTTAAAATCCTCTTTTCTTTTTTCAAACAACTTCTCAATTCTTTTTATAAAATTTTTTATAATTTTCATTTTTACAGTCATATTCCATCCCTTCATCATATCAACCCTTATTTTTGTACATATATAAGTTTTTCTTTCTCTGAAATTTTGGGAGGCACTATCTTCTAACACACCAAATACACCCAAAATCTAGTGTGTGGCACTGATCTATGTACCAGCCTGATCATATTTGATCATATTCTGTTTTGTTTTGTTTTGTAATGTTCTGTTTTTGTTTGTTTTTATCTTCTTCTATTTCTTTTTTTTTTTGCTTTTTCTTTTTTCTCTCTTTCCCTTTCTTTTTCCCCTGGCTTCAAGTCTTTCCTGATTTGTTTAGAGTATATTTTCTGGGGACGTTGTTACCCTGTTAGGATTTTGTTCTCTCATTAATCTATTCTCCTCTGGACAAAATGACAAGACGGAAAAAATCACCTCAACAAAAAGAACAAGAGGTAGTACCGACTGCCAGGGACCTACTCAATACAGACATTAGTACGATGTCAGATCTAGAGTTCAGAATCATCACTTTAAAGATACTAGCTGGGCTTGAAAAAAGCATGGAAGTTTTTAGAGAAATGCTTTCTGGAAATAAAAGAACTAAAATCTAACCAAGTTGAAATCAAAAAGGCTATTAAT
>NW_028027426.1:0-607 GCF_054177405.1 Leptonychotes weddellii
GATTTCGTCTCCTCTCAGGAATTCAGCTGGATAGGGATCAAACCATTCTGAACACCTACAAACTCAACAGGAGATCGAAGAAAAGAAGAGCAACAACTCTCTCATCAGAAAAGCGACCACTTTCTGGAAGGTAGGACGTGCGGAGAAGTGAATCCGAGGCGATATTCGGGAGGATAGACGGCGGGGGAGGGGCCTCCGTTGGCCGCTTCTGGCAAGTGATAGAACCACGGAGCACGAAATCGGAACTTTTAAAGTGACGTCCACTGAGGGACGTCACTCTGGTGGCTAAGCGGGGGGTGGAACCCTCGTGGGACAGTGTGGTCTCAGGACCCTCTGGGTCACAGAAAGACCAGGGGTGCCTGAATGCGGCAGAGCTCCCAGGTATCGGAGCGGGGAAGCCGGCTGCAGAGACGGAGCCGAGGAGTGGGCTCACAGCTCGGGGTTGCCATAAACCATGATCTACGGCACAGTCGGGCCACTGCTCCTCCAGCAGGGACCCAACAAGCGGCAGATCTGGGGAGACTCACCTTCCTCCCCCGGGAGGAGCCACGCAGGAGTGCACCGCAGGGATCTGCTGGGTTTGGAGACTCCACCCGGGGTCGGGTGC
>NW_028027427.1:0-607 GCF_054177405.1 Leptonychotes weddellii
TTGGAGCTTAATTGCTCCTCTTGCTCTCCCAGTTAAAGAAAGGTGGGCGAAGGGAGAGTTGAAAACAGAACTAAGAAGTCCAGACCTCCGAAGGCAGTAGGTATGTGGTTTTTATGACCAACGGAGACTTGGCTTCCCCATTTCCTTGAACCTGTGCAGGTGAGCTCCAGTGGAATTGCTTGCCAGCTAGTACACACAGGAGAGCTCCCACTATGAAACCTAGGGTCGCCAAATTCCTACTTTTTCCAAAGAGAGGTTCAGATCTTTATCTGAAACCATTTCTGCTTGGCATGCAATATACTTAAAATGTACTTTGTAAGGTCACACTTCAAAATGGGTGTGCACAAAACAAAAATGCAACAGCTGGTACACTAATAAATTTTAACCGTAAGTATTTTCATCTTTTAACTCTGGCCGACCAGGCAAATACTATTTTGTGTTCTCTAAAATTTTACATCATTGGAATCTTAAAGTGGGTACTACTCTTAAAAAGTTGGCTTAAAGGGTACATAAGTGCATAATTAATACTCTGACAGCATTGAATAGTGCGATTTTTTTTAATTGCCAAGATGATTCACTTATTTGTTCATCCATTCACCTAACAGAT
>NW_028027428.1:0-607 GCF_054177405.1 Leptonychotes weddellii
AGCAAAGTCACAGGACATAAAATCAACATATAGAAATCTGTTGCATTTCTATACACCAATAATGAAGTAGCAGAAAAAGAAATCAAGGAATTGATACCATTTGCAATTGCATAAAAAAAAAAAAAGATACTTAGGAATAAACCTAACCAAAGAGGTAAAAGATCTTTTTTTCTGAAAACTACAGAACACTTATGAAAGAAATTGAAGAGGACACAAAGAAATGGAAAAACATTCCATGCTCATGGATTGGAACAAGCATTGTTAAAATGCCTGTGCTACCCAAAGCAATCTACACATTTAACACAATCCCTATGAAAATACCACCAGCATTTTTCACAGAACTAGAACAAACAATCCTAAAATTCATATGAAACCACCAAAGACTCTGAATAGCCAGAGCAATCCTGAACAAGGAAAAACAAAGCTGGAGGCATCATGATTCTGGATTTCAAGCTATATTACAAAACTGTAGTCATTAAGACAGTATACTACTGGCACAAAAACATATAGATCAATGGAACAGAATAGAAAACCCAGAAGTGGATCCACAACTACACAGTCAACTAATCTTCAATAATACAGGAAAGAATATCCAATGGATATTCAA
>NW_028027429.1:0-607 GCF_054177405.1 Leptonychotes weddellii
GAGATCTGAAAGGGGACTAAAGATTAACTAGTTGGAGGGGGCGCCTGGGTGGCTCAGTTGGTTAAGCGACTGCCTTCGGCTCAGGTCATGGTCCTGGAGTCCTGGGATCGAGTCCCGCATCGGGCTCCCTGCTCGGCAGGGAGTCTGCTTCTCCCTCTGACCCTCCTCCCTCTCATGCTCTCTGTCTCTCATTCTCTCTGTCTCAAATAAATAAATAAAAAATCTTTAAAAAAAAAAAAAAAGATTAACTAGTTGGAAAAGGGAGAGAAGAATGTTCTAGATAAGGGAAACAGTTCCTGGAAAGGAGCATGGCAGGTTAAAGAGAGTGAAAGAATGTGGTTGGAGCATGGTTCAGGGTGAAGCTGGACGGTGGGCAGGGGTCATACCATCCAGGCCTTCATGGGTACTTGAAGGAGTTTGGTTTTGGAAGCCCCCCAGGGCTGATCTTGTGGGAGTGTTGCGATCAGATCAGACATGCATGTGTGTTTGATGTAAAGCACACCGGAAGTCAGGAGGCCTGGGAGGCCTGGCTCTGCTCTTTCTGGGACCTTTCTGAGCCTAGGCTTCCTCATCTCAAAATTCTGGAGGGTTGAACTAGGTGATTTTA
>NW_028027430.1:0-607 GCF_054177405.1 Leptonychotes weddellii
TCCACATTTGCCAGGTCCTCTCCTGGAGGACCTTGTTGCCTCCCAACAAGACCTGCCCGTGGGGCCAGGAGGTGCCCACTGCCCTCTCCAAAGTTAAGAAGAAGCAGAGGTGGGAGCTGGGCCTGGAGGGAGTAGGTGAGGGGCGGCCTCTCAGCAGGAAAGCAAAGGCCCAGCACACACTTACCATCAACATCACTGTTACTACCATCATCACCGTCACTACCATCATCATCATGACCATCACCATCATCACCACCATCATCAGCATCACCACCATCATCATCACACCATCATCATCATCACCACCACCATCACCATCATGACCACCATCACCACCACCATCATTATCATCACCATCACCATCATCACCATCACCATCATCATCATCACACCACCATCATCATCATCACCACCATCATCATCACCATCACCGTCACCATCATCACCATCACCAACATCATCACCACCATCACCAACATCATCACCATCACCATCATCATCATCACACCACCATCATCATCATCACCATCACCACCATCATCACCATCACCAACATCATCATCACCACCATCATCATCATCACCACCATCATCATCACCATCACCGT
>NW_028027431.1:0-607 GCF_054177405.1 Leptonychotes weddellii
ACTCTATTTCCCACCCAGTGACAGTACAGCGTGTGTGGGGACCAACAAGGGGCGGGTCCTCTGGCAGCCCTGTCCCCAGGAATCCAGCAGGAATCAGGGAGAATGTCTTGAGGAACCAGAACACAGCCCAGAGACAGGGCTGGGTGACTTCTGTCACAGAGCTGGGGTCATCCGACGCCCCTGTGTCCACTCTAGGGACGGAGTAGCTGATGGTCAGTATGACCCACCAGGGCACACCTTTGTCATCACACCCTCTTCCTGTGGCCACATGAACGCCCTTGACTTGGCCCCAGGTCCCTCCTGCTCTTCAGCGTCCAGCCCAGGGACATCTGATGTCAGGGCTGATGGCTACTGAGGGACCACTGAGCATCCACTGTTCCTCTTTGCTTTGTGGTCGGAGCCTGGACAAGCCATGTGTCCTCACCAGGTGCCCATCCTTTGTGGGGAGATGTGGGGTCTCCCGACCACCCTGGGAGGAGAGAGGAAGCTGCGGCCAGACCCGGCCTGACTCCCAGCAGAGGACAGAAAGGCTGCCGTGGGCCAGGCGGTGGAGTGCGGCTCTCTGAGGGAAGGGGTGCTGGGCCCAGGGCCGCAGGGCTGGAGAAGG
>NW_028027432.1:0-607 GCF_054177405.1 Leptonychotes weddellii
GAGCGCTGGCCCTGGCGCTGTGGGCCTGGCTGGTGCTCCTGGCGAGACCCTAAGACCTCACACGGGGGCCTGTCCCGGCCGGGTCCGATCCCGCACACAGGGAGACACGGGGGGGCCTGTGGGTCAGCGGACGGGTGAGCGTGTGTGTGCATGTGAGGACATGTGTGCAAGAGCGTGTGTCAACGTGCACGTGCATCCGTGTTTGAGTGTGTGTAGAAACGGGATGGGACCTGTGTGTGAGTGGGTGTGTAAGTGTATGTATAGAGCATAGATGTATCTAAAATGTAAAGACCATTTTTAGAAAATATAACCAAAGCCCCATCATCACCTACAAATCCTAACAAAAATCCTTCACGGCCTCCACACCCGGTCAGAGTTCACTCCTCCAGCTGTCTCAGAGACGCCGATGGGGGGGCTTGCTGAGTCAGGGTCTGAAAGAGGCCATGCTGGTGGAAACGTCCCTCACTGTCCTGCACGTCATTTGCTGCATCAACTGCTCTTTTCTCCTCCAAAATCCCTCTCAGTTGGTCTGTTTTTGGGGCACCTGGGTGGCTCAGTCGTTAAGCGTCTGCCTTCGGCTCAGGTCATGATCCCAGGGTCCTGGGAT
>NW_028027433.1:0-607 GCF_054177405.1 Leptonychotes weddellii
TTTTTTTTTTTTTTAAGATTTTATTTACTTATTTGAGAGAGAGAATGAGAGACAGAGAGCACGAGAGGGAAGAGGGTCAGAGGGAGAAGCAGACCCCCCGCTGAGCAGGGAGCCCGATGTGGGACTCGATCCCGGGACTCCAGGATCATGACCTGAGCCGAAGGCAGTCGCTTAACCAACTGAGCCACCCAGGCGCCCCGTGACCATAGATTCTTATTTCTCTTGTGTAAATACCCGGGAATGAAATTGCTGGGTCATATGGGAAGTGTATGTTTCACCTCAGGGGAAATTGGCAAACCGTTTTCCAAGGTGGCTCCTCTGGGTTGCGCTCCTGCCAGCAGTATGCAAGGGGTGCTGGTGGCCGAGCTGTGACGTGAGTCGGGGTCTGTGACATGGATCTGAGCTCCTGGCCGCCGGGCGGCGCCACTCTCTCTCAATCGCTCTCTCTTTTTAAAGATTTTAGTTATTATTTATTTGAGAGAGCGAGAGCACAAGCAGGGGGAGCAGGAGAGGGAGAAGTAGACTCCCTGCTGAGCGGGGAGCCCGACGCGGGACTCGATCCCAGGACCCCGGGATCATGACCTGAGCCCAAGGCAGACGCTTAACC
>NW_028027434.1:0-607 GCF_054177405.1 Leptonychotes weddellii
TTCCAGAGATTTATCAGTAGACTTAAACATATAAATTATGAGTAATTAGATGTTTAAAATAGTCTAAAATAAAAATTTTAAAAGCCCCTAAGATTTAGGATTGAGAATTAGGAATATCTGAGTTCAGTGATCAATACATCTACCGAAGTATCTATATATAATGCCTTCATTATGCCTTCACCAGCTACACCCCCTCTCTACTGGCCATCTGTTGCCTGAAACCCGCTGACCATAGGCTGCAGTTCCCTTGTCCCAGGACCTTGCGCTTGGGCAGCACCCCTAGGCGGCGCTGCAGGAATACCTCGGCAAGCTCCCTGGTAGCCACAAAGGAATCTCCCTGACTCAGATCTGCCGGGAGTGAAGCTTGTTACCGAGTTTGAAATAAAGTGGACCGTTGGTCTCCTTGTATCATCTCTCCAGATGCTGGGACTCTCCCATTGCTTTGAAAGAGTGCAGTATTGGCTCATGGAGAGGGGTTCAGCCCTTCCACTTGCTCCACCAAGTTTTCCTGCAGGTTGTAAATAGTGTAAGACAATAGCATCTATTTGCAAGGGCTGTCTTTCCCCTCTTACTCCGTTACGCCCAAGTTCAAGACTTTGCAATCATT
>NW_028027435.1:0-607 GCF_054177405.1 Leptonychotes weddellii
GGTATTTCCAGGAGCACTGCCCTTGATCTGCTGATTTTATCACTTCACATGCTCTCCCTGACTGATGCCATTACTTTTCATCAACTCATTTACTAAAAATATATAAAAACTAGTATGGTAGAGTGGTTAAGAACATGGGTGCTAGGGATTCAAATCCTGGTTCCAATATTTATAATTTGTGTGAGTTTTGGCAAGTTTTCGTGAAATGGGAGGAATAAATTGAGCAAATATCATAGAGCACTTAGAGCACTTAGTAAATTCTATGCCCACACCAGACTTTCTAGAATTTCTAAGCTCATATGACTGAACTGCTGGATTTTTTCTATCTGAATGTCTTATCTGCTTCTAAAATGGACCACATCCAGAAGTGAACTCATTATCTGTCTTGCTCCCTTTCCCAATGATGCTATAAATAAACTTTTATTCCTTTATTGATGGTACAACTATTAAGGAGACCTAGCAGATTCCCCAGATGGTCTGTTTTCCCCATGTCTTATCAAATCAACTGTTAAATCTTGTTGGTTTTATCTGCTATACACTTCTTGAAACTGTCCCCTTCTCTCCATCCCATTACCACAGATCTATTAAGTCAGCCTTTTATGATCTT
>NW_028027436.1:0-10587 GCF_054177405.1 Leptonychotes weddellii
GAGGGTAAGGGTGAGGGTGATGGTGAGGACCAAGGGGAGGACCAAGTGCAAGGCCAATGTGAGGACCACAGTGAGGGCCACAAAGCAGGCCCGGCTGGGCTAGGACAGGGGTGGGCTCCCGGCAGCGGTGTGGCCAGGCTGGGGTCAGGCATCCCCCACGACCTACTCTCCAACCTGCCTCCAGAGCCATTTCTTCCTGAGAAATCGTAATCAGAGCTCAAGCATAAGAAGCTGGTCAGAGCAGAAGTGTTCCAGCGCATGGCTCTCGCTGTGGGGTCCCCGTACGCCGCGGGTCCCGGAGCCCCTTCGAGACCGAGCAGTCAGAACCCATCTGCATTTTACGCACGCATCACTCTCGTGGCGCCGAGCCGAGAACCGCTGTGTTTGGTGAGGCTGGTTGTTGGAGGTTCGCACCCTGTAGCAAACACCACTCCCCTTCCTGCACTGTGTGTGTTGTGGGTTTCAGAGAACAGTTTTTCATTAAAAACATGTCTCCTATGTTAGCATAGCCTGAGCTTATTATTAAATGCACTAATATACATTTACAATTTCTGCTTTGATAGCAGTAGATTTCTCCTGTAGAGACTGAGGCTGACGTCTGCGAGTGTTGAGAGGCGACGTTGTTCTGCGGCCACAAATCCCCCAAGGAGCCCCAGAACTGCCCGAAAACGTAGCGCAACAGCATCACACAAGAGGGCGCGAAGCTTCTGAGCAAAAGGCTTGAAGACTCGCGGTTCATCAGCCAGAGTTGGGCAGCATGTGGCAAGGTATCCCCAGAGTCACACACCTACATCTGTGGTTTTTTAATTTTTCTTTAAGATTTTACTTATTAGAGAGAGAGAGCGTGCGCACAAGCAGGGAGAGTGGCAGACAAGGGAGAGGGAGAAGCAGACTCCCCACCGAACAAGGATCCTGATGCTGGACTTGAGTCCAGGCTCCAGGATCACAACCTGAGCCAAAGGCAGACACTTTACCAACTAAGCCGCCCAGGCAACCCCACATATGTGTGTTTTCACATGCACCCACAGACACACATATTCCAGATGAAAACTCAGAGAGAGTAGCAGAAACACCCAGATCTCACCCGAGAGACAGGATCCCGCCCTGCAGCTCAGAGAGAGGAGCAGAAAGGCCCAGATCTCTCCCCAGAGACAGGATCCCGCCCTGCAGCTCACAGAGAGGAGCAGAAAGGCCCAGATCTCTCCCCAGAGACAGGATCCCGCCCTGCAGCTCAGAGAGAGAAGAATGATCCAGATCTCTCCCCATAGACAGGATCCCTCCCAGCAGCTCAGAGAGAGGAGCAGAGAAACCAGATCTCTCCCCAGAGACAGGATCCCTCCCTGCAACTCAGAGAGAGGCGCAGAAAGACCCAGATCTCACCCCAGAGACAGGATCCCTCCCAGCTGCTCAGAGAGAGGAGCAGAAAGACCCAGATCTCACCCAGAGACAGGATCCCTCCCAGCAGCTCAGAGAGAGGAGCAGAAAGACTCAGATCTCTCCCCAGAGACAGGATCCCTCCCAGCAGCTCAGAGAGAGGAGCAGAAGACCCAGATCTCTCCCCAGAGACAGGATCCCACCCTGCAGCTCACAGAGAGGAGAAGAAAGGCCCAGATCTCACCCCAGAGACAGGATCCCTCCCAGCAGCTCAGAGAGAGGAGCAGAAAGACCCAGATCTCTCCCCAGAGACAGGATCCTCCCTGCAGCTCAGAGAGAGGAGCAGAAAGGCCCAGATCTCTCCCCAGAGACAGGATCCGCCCTGCAGCTCAGAGAGAGGAGCAGAAAGGCCCAGATCTCTCCCCAGAGACAGGATCCCGCCCTGCAGCTCAGAGAGAGGAGCAGAAAGGCCCAGATCTCTCCCCAGAGACAGGATCCCGCCCTGCAGATCACAGAGAGGAGCAGAAAGGCCCAGATCTCTCCCCAGAGACAGGATCCCCCCCCTGCAGCTCAGAGAGAGGAGCAGTGTGAGAGGTCAATGAGGTTCTGGTGTCAGGCAGGAGCCTGGGTCAGGTAATGATAGACATTTGAGATGGACTGTAGTTTCCAGATAGCCCTGTGACCAGTGTCATCTGAGGAAGCCCCAGAACCGATAAAGAGGAGGCCAGCAGGGCCCCAAGACCGATTAAATCCCTTACAAAGGGGAGGATTTTGGCAGCATACTGTCAGATCTTCAGACATGACCCCTCTCTGTCTGGCCACAGAACAAGGAGCTGCCACCAAAGGCTCTGCCCCTCGGATCCCCAGCGGAACCGACCTCCCTCCGTGCTTGAGCATCAGCAGCAGGACATGCCGAGAGCTGACCGGGGCCGGACCGAGGCCTTGCCTCTACCGTGCGCCCACAGACTGACTTCACATTTGGTTCGTGAACTTCCTGCCCCCTCGGTTACCTTGTTTGTTGTGTGGTTTGTTTTCTGTCCAGATCTGTGTGCCGTGTAAGAAGCCAAATTTAATCACCTGGTGAAATGTCACTGAGCTTGGAATCCTGAGCCTGCTGTATAATTGGGACTAACTTTCCTTTATTACTGAATAAAGCTGGCCTTGTGACGACACAGCTCGTGTGAGCGCATTCACAGTGTGCTCATGACGCGCGGAGAGTCTAGGTCTCACCGGGAACCCTCAGTGGGTCAGGGGCAGTGTCCTCGATAAACAGGGCCGGATATCCACATGCAACATAGCGGAGCTGGAGGCTTCCGCACACCATGCCCAAAAATTAAGTCAAAAGAGATTAAAGAGGTAACTGTAAGACCCAAAACTGTAAAATCCCTAGAAAAAAACACAGGGAAAATTCTCCTTGACGGTGGTGTTGGCCATGATTTTTGGACATGACACCCAAGCACAAGTGATAAGTCTTGTCGGGAGGGGGGACCACACGGTGAAAAGACAGCTAGAATGGGGGAACATATTTGTAAACCACATGGCTGACAAGGGGTTAGTGTCCAAAAGGAACTCATGCAGCCCAAATGGGGAAGAAAAAGAAAGGGTCAAATTCACAGTAACAGAGAGTAAAACGGTGGCTGCCAGGGGCAGGGCGACGAGGAGACACTTCCCAAAACTCCCTGCATTGTGTACTTCACACAGATGCAGTTCACACCGCAAAAGAGATCATTTTTTTTAAAAAACGATACTGTGAATGATCTCATCACAATGAATTTGAAAACTTAGATGATGCAGACAAGTTCTTAGAAAACACAGTCACCATTTCAATTCATACCTGCAAAACTCAGTAAACTCCAACAACCAGTCGTGATTTTTATTTTTAATTTTTGGGGGCAGAGTGTGTGGGCAGGGTGGGGGAGGGGCAGAGCCGGAGAGAGAGACAGAGAGAGAGAATCTCAGGCAGACTCCTCGCTGAGCGCAGAGCCCCACGCGGGGCTCAATCCCACGACCCCGATCATGACCTGGGTCAAAACCAAGAATCGGACACGCAACCAACTGAGTGAGCCACCCAGGTGCCCCCATTTGTGATTAAAAACACACACACACACACACACACACACACACACAGAATAACCAAAAAAAATCCAGAACAAAGAAACGTCTTAGCAAACGAAGACTTCCGGTCATGAGAACTTTCTCAGCCTGAGAAAGAGTACCTACCAAAAAATCTCAGCAGCAGGGGTCAAGCGGTAAAACAGCAACAGCCCCTCCTTGAGGATCAAGAGTGGGCTGAGGTGCCACCTCCCCACTGAACTCAACACGTGGCGGAAGGGCAGGGAAACGGTGAAGGCGTGTGGGCCGCCAGAGAGACACGAAACTGTCGCTCATCCTCAGATTACAGGACTGTCTACGCTCCCCTGCACCCCCTACAGAAGAGAATCAGTAAGAACCATGTACAGTTTTGCAAACCTATTCCTATACATGCATGAGGAGAACTTAGGCAAGTGCAGTTTCACAGAGGGGCCATTTGCAGTAATAATACAACTGTTTTTAAGACCACATGGGTGAATTTAACAAAAGATAGGTAAGAACGTTAGGAAAATGATACAGCTGCTGTAAAAGACATTAAATTAGACTTCAATAAATGAAGGGATCCGTGATGTCCATGGGCTTGAAAAATCAAGAGCACTAGGATGGCCACTCCCCCCAGCTGGACAAATTGAATGCAGTTGTGTGTGTGAGTGAGCATGTGTGAGAACAGAGCACAAACAATGTGCTCACATTCACACGGAGGAGCAAAGCCCCAAGAGCCAGGATGCCCGATAAAGTTGCAGGACACAGAATCAATATGCAGAAATCTGTTGCATCTCTATACACTAATAGCAAAGGGAAGGAACAAAACAATCCCGTTTCAATTGACTCAAAAAGCATGAAATACCAGGGATAAATTTAACCAAGGAAATGAAAGACCTGCACACTGAAATCTGTAAGTCATGGACGAAAAGAGCTGAAAACACAAGGAAAGGGAAATATATACCATGCTCACGGACCGGAAGAATTAATGTCGCTAAGACATGCATACTACCAAATGTGATCTACAGGTTCAGGCCAAGCCCTAAAAAATCCAATGGCATCTTTCAGAGAAAAAGAGCAAACAGTCCTAAAATTGGTAGGGAACGATGAAAGGCCATGAATAACAGCCACAGCAATCTTGAGAAAGAAGAAGAAAGCTGGAGGTGTCGGACTTCCCGATTTCCGGCTGAATTACGAAGCCAGCGTACCCACAACAGTATAGAACTGACATTACCAGAAGACGCGCTGAGCGTGGAAGGGCCACCAGCAAGACAGAGCGACCGTTCCGATCTGCCTGCCGGATCCTCTGTGCCTGGGGCCCGGGCAGGGTGCCGCGTTTCCACACCAGTTGGCTGTGTGGACATCTGCCTGCTGTGGAGGGTACCAAAGTGCCCCGTCCACCACTCGGACCCTCCCGGGGCATCGGGCCACAGTGAATGACAGCTTACTTCCTGGAACTCTGTACTCGGTACAAACTGAGGTAGACAGAACCACAGGGGGCTTTCTGGCACCAGCTCCGACTCTCAGAGATCAGCCTACACACACTCAGAGGCAGACGTCCCCTCGGATCCCGGCCGTGTGCTCCTAGGAGCCAGAGATTCTTGAAAGCACCAGGGTTTCTGTGAAAAGGGCCTCGGTCTGTCCAACAAAGGGAGCACTTCTGTTGAACGGCAGCTTCCGTTAAAAAGCCCCGAGGTAGAACACGGACTGTGTGTTCATCTGGGTCTGAGCGGAATAATCTCAGGTCCCAGTGACCCGGAATCCTGAAGACATTAGAAGACACGGGATCTCAAAGGCAGCATTTCACTGGGAAGCTGTCCGAGCTAGCCGCCAACCACCGTGGCTGACCTCCCTCTTGTTTGCTCCCGGCTCCCAGCACAGGGGCTCTAGGTCCCACCCACGCCACTGCCCACACTCTGCAGGTGGGTCCACAGACCCTGAGGAGCCCGGAGTGTCTTCAGCAGCAGCGCAGGCTCTGAGCATGCACACCCGTTGTGTGAGGCTGGCTCCCAGGCCCTGGGTCACACACTGAGGGGCGCTGAGCGGCCCTCGGCTGCACAGGAGACCAAACCCTGACTGGGCCCTGGTGTTGGTCTGGAGACCAGCCAGTGGGTGCTGAGGGGGGTACACACTTGCAGGACTTACCACCACCCCATGACGGCCCAGGTGCTGGCATTAACACGGTTTCCTGGTAACCTCTCCCCTCCGAGGATATAAAGGGGAGCCAGAGCTGAGGGGCCTGGGGCTGCAACCGCTCCCAAGCCCTGTCCTCCACCGTCTGCTCCAGACCCAGTGCTCCCCTGCCGTCCCAGCACTCTGCGGCTAGGTTTCACCCGGTGTGCTCTCAGTCTATCTGCTCTACCCAAAGTCACATCCCACCACCTTCCGCCCAAAATGAAACCAGAGGTCCACACAGGCTGCTGGTGGGTCACGCTTTAATAGCCGCCCCGGAGCATCAAGTGGGACACCCTGTAAGCATGAGGTTCACATTGCAGGGGACAATGGAAGTCAGTGGTTTAAGGAGGGGGGAGTCAGCTGTCAGGACACAGCAACATCTCAAACCAGCAGCAAGGAAACCAAGCAGAAGCTCCTCCCCGCACCCTGAGCAGCCCCGGGGGTGGGGCGCATGCTGCCGAGACCACGGAGCACAGGTGGGGACCCCACCTGAAATGCTGGCGGGGCCCCCCACAGCCTGCACATGGTAAGGCAGTTCCCAGGGCCCACCTGTCCTTTCAGCCAAGCCCAAATGGGAGACGGGTGCAGGCAGCCCAGGGGCAAGGCTCTGGACTGTGCTTGTCCTGGGCGGGTGGCTGAACACCCTCTAAACCCGGACGGCTGGGGTCTTGTCCATCCTCATCTGGCAGAAGCTGCAGCTCAGCTCAGCCCAGAAGCAGGTGCAGGGCCTGCTTGTCCTCACCCCCACGCTGCGGGAGGGCTCCTGCCCCTCCTGGCCACAGGGCGGCCGGGAGAGGACAGCCCGAGCTGGGCATCGGACCCTCTGTGGGAAACGTCCGGGCCATACCTGCACACCCACGATGCCCGCAGCCTGGGAGGGCCACGACACTGGGGGGCCTCCGGAGGGTGTGTGCATTAACCAGACAACCGTGGGAAGCGGGGGCCAGCCTGCAGAGCGCAGCAGATGGACAGGGCGCTCCGCGGCCCCTGGCAGCTCCAGAGCTACTTGGTGGCTGTGGGCCACCAGTCCGGCACGGAGGCAGTTAAGGCCACCTGGCCACTCTCAGCGGTCCTGATGTGGAGAGGGCCCTTGATTTGCTCTGACCGCAGCAAGGCCAGGCCCACGTCCCCCTGGCCTGCCCTGTACTTGCCGGCGGCCTGCCCGGACGCAGTGAGCACCGGGGTGCCAGGGCTGACGCCGCCGGGCGGGAGAGGGCCCGACAGCCGCACCGGGAAGAGGCGCTTGCGGATGACGCCCATGTGGTGGGTGCGGGCCGTCAGCTCCTGACCGATGTAGCAGCCCTTGGTGAAGCTGACACCATTCATGAAAGCCAGGTTGGACTCCAGGGGCAGGGCCACTCCTGGGGGCAGGTCATGGATCCCCTCGGGAACGCCTGTGGGGTGGAGGGGGCGGGTCCCTGAGCGCTGAGACGTCCGCGGGGCTGGGGGCGGCCCCTCCCCTGCACCACTCCCCGCAGGGCGCGCGCTCTGCGCCCTATCCTCTGGCACAGGCGGGGGATGGGGGCTGACGAGCTAGCGCTGGAGCCGACCCTTCACCCCGGCCCCCCACGCAGCGAGCCCCCGCCGCCCCCCGCCCCCCAGCACGGCCCGGGCCGCGCCCACACCTTGCTGGTAGCGGTGCCGGTGGTAGTCGCGGAGGTCTCCCAGCCGGCCGCCGGGCACCAGCGCCAGGCCCTCGTCCTGGGTGAGAAGCCGCCAGCCCATGCGGGCGGTGCGGGGGTCGCGGGTGAGGACGGTGGCCCCCTCGGCCCGCTCCCGCAGCGGCGCAGCCCCGCCGGCCTCCGCCGGCGTGCGGGGCAGCACAGCCCACACGCGCAGCTCGGGGCGCGGCTCCACCGTGACCTTCCGCCGGATCTTGTACAGCGCCAGGTGTCTCTGCAGCGCGCCCAGCGCCGCGCGGTCGCACTCCAGGAGGAAGGCGGGTGCCTCGTCGTGCTCGGGGAGCCTGCGGGCAGAGACGGGGGCTCCTGAACGTGGGGACGGCTGCGCGCCGCTCTCCCCGCAGCCGGCGCGCTGGAGCCCCCGAGTCCGCTGCGGGCCGCGCCGCACCAGGGCGCGGCCGAGCTGCTGCACAGCAAGGGGCAAACGACTGGGTGGATGAGACGCGATGGGTCGGCAGGTAGACGGCGGGCCGGGACCACAGCGCTGGGCGTCCTCACGGAGAAAGGCGGAAAGCTACCGGCAGCGGCCCGATGGCCCGGAGGCCCTGGCTCCCCCAGCTCCACAGAAACCACACGTCCTCGGGGGTGGCACTCGGCTTTCAACAGGGGCAGAGGCTGGGGGAGCTGGCAGGGCAGCAGACACATCGCGCAGTAGGGGATGCCCATGCCCACCGCCCACTTCCCTAGGGGAGCCCGGGAACCCAGTCAGGGCCCATGAACATCCTAACCCACACTCTGGGCAGCCACTCCCCCTGAAGTGACCCTGGAACCTGGTCACCAGTGCGGGAACCAGGTGGGACAGCGGCAGTGCTTATGGACAGATGAGCCCAGAGAAGAGCCCAGTGCAGGTGACCTTGGTGTAGACGTTCAGGACCCACACCACTACCTAGCTGGGGTCCTGGTTGTAGATGACGACTGAACAAGGACCCATAGCCCAGAGGAAACTGAGACAGGAAGTGAGTGAGACAGTCCAGGAGTGTGTCAGAGAAAGGCCATCAATTGGTGCACCAGGCCCTCCCCCAGAGCCCACCAGCTGGTGTCCCCGACCCCTCCCCCAGAGCCCACCAGCTGGTGTCCCCGACCCCTCCCCCAGAGCCCACCAGCTGGTTCCCCCAGACAGGACAGGCTTAAGTGCTGCCCGGGAGGAACCAGTCACCCTCAGAGGAAAGAGCTGCAGGGGTTTGCTTGGTGCCCCACCTCTGGAAGCTCTGCCTATAACGCACACCCTGTTGTGTCCACACTCATCCCTGTAAACAGGAGCCATCGCTCCACCCTGATGAGGTGGACAGAGCCAAAGGGCGTCAGAGTGTGTGAGCCCAATCCCACCCCACTCCCTCTGTTCGACCCTCCTGAGATGACCACCCCTCAGAGAGGTGCGAAGGAGAGGCCGGGTGAGGAGCTGGGGCTGAGAAGGGAGGGTGTGCTGCACCCGGGGAGAAGGGGACCCCGTGGTGACGGAACAGCTGTCCTCATCGAGGTGACATGGCCCACACGGGAGTCACAGACATCTGCGCACAGGTACACGCACACGCAAGCACTTGGAGCCTGGGAGGAACCTGCATGCGCTCTGTGGTGGCCCACGCCCCACCGGATTGTCACCCCAGACTACAGAAGGCAAGACACTGCGTGTGGGACTGGGGGAGGGGTACTGGGGGCCTCCCTGTTCCGTTTTCTGCTTCCTGTGATTCTACAATTATTTCAAAAGAAAAAGTTAAAAAAAAAAAAAAAAGGAAGAAGCTGCCTGGGAAGGCGGGGCTCGGGGTGTCTGTGGGGGTCAGAGGAAAGCGGTAAAAGGTCATCCTCCACCATAAGCCTTTCCCCATCGTCAGGAGTCCCAGCCACATGCAGGTACATAAAAGCAGCCGACAGAGACGCGAAACGCTGGCATGGGGACCGATCAAGCATGGGGGGGCACGATGTGAGGTCAAGGGGGAGCACGCACCTCTGCAGGTCCCGGCCGGGGAGGGAGCTGACCCAGTCAGGGCGATGAGGCAGGCCACAGCGGGCAGGGCCACGTTCTGTGTGTCACGCAGCCTCTGGGACCAACAAAGCTGCAAAGCACCCCTGCTCCCCTGTGCCCCCAAGTCAGACCGTCTGCTGGCCCTGCCACAGCTGAGGAACGGGGGCCAGGTCAGCAGGAGAAGGGGCGACCTAAGGCGAGCCTGTGCTCAGGGGCTGACGTGGGGGCTGGGCCGCTCTGGGGGGCCATCCTGGGCACAGCAGGGCACTGAGAGCACCCCAAGTCCCAGCCCATTCAATGCCAGGAGCACCTACACCCCCAGCCCTGAGTCACAACCGCAAGTGTCCCCAGATGTTGGACAGTGCCGCCAGATCAGCTTTATCAGACAAACAGGGAATCCTGTCTTTAGCCAGAGTAGCTCACTAGCGCTGCAGAGGCCATCCCTACCCTAAACGTCCCTCGCGGTCTGAGACTGCACAGGGTGCCCTGCATTCGTATTTGCTAAGCTCAGCAAGCCTCCTGGGGGTATAAGTGCAGCCACGCAAGAGGGGGGTGGAGGGGCCTGGCCAGCAGGGGACACGGTGGCAGCGTGACCCCAGCCGTCACCTTCACCCGTGCCCAGGGGGGCGGAGGCACCCTCTGGAGGAGGCCATGGCAGGAGTGCTGCTGCCGAGTGAGGCCACACAGGGGCAGGGAGGTCCTGCACGAAGTGTCCCCGGCCCACTCTCTGCTGGTACACAGGGGCCGGCGGGCACCGGCCAGGAAACAAGGCAGCAGAGAACCATCCCCATGCTCAACGGCAGCCCAGACACCAGCAGACCGACGTGAGGGCATCCCAGCGAAACCAGCACAGCCAGGAGCAGAACCCAGAGCATCTTGTACGCGGCCAGCACCTGAGCAAGGCCTCAGGTGTCAAGGAGTAAGAAAAGGCAGCCTTCGCCTAAGGAGAGAAGCAGACAGATGTCACATCCCACCAAGGCCCACCGTTCAAAACACATAGGAACACTTGAGCCTCAACAGTAAGGAAACAACCCGCTTAAAACGGGCTAGAGACATCTGTAGATGTAGAGATGTAACAGACATCTCCCCCAAGAGAATACGCACATGGCAAAGAAGCCACGCCCGGCTGGTGGGACCACAGGACAGGACAGCCGCGCTGGACACAGCCCGGCGGCTTCTTACAGAACAAAACCCTCTCTTACACTACACAGGAGCCGAAGCCACGTCTGCACCAAATCCTGTTTACCCACAAGTCGGAAGCCCCCAAGCTGTCCTTCAGAAGGAGAGAGCCTACATAGACTGTGGTCCCCCCAGACGACGAAC
>NW_028027437.1:0-607 GCF_054177405.1 Leptonychotes weddellii
CATTTGGTTTGTCTGTCTGTAAAAAGCTCTGCAAGGCAAATGCCCATATGCCAGCCCATAGGCAGACATGGAATTATAGAATGGATTACAAGTTCTGAAAAGTATTTTATTGGTAGTAAACACACACAAAGAAAAGAAAGACAGTTGGTT
Organism: Leptonychotes weddellii; assembly: GCF_054177405.1. NCBI lineage: Eukaryota > Metazoa > Chordata > Mammalia > Carnivora > Phocidae > Leptonychotes > Leptonychotes weddellii. The sequence continues at coordinate 151 of NW_028027437.1, forward strand.
ATTGCATAATACTCAAAGGGTCAGCTTGACACGTGGCAGGTAATAGATGCTCTTAATATATTTCTCAAATAAATAATGATGCTAATAGAGCCTCTACCATGACATCAGCTGTAGTATTCTTCAACTTGCTGTCTGGTACAGATTATAGAGAATAGATTTACTTTTATGCAGAATAATTTTTAAATTTGCCTAAAAATGCAAAGTATAACAAATATCCATATTCCCATCATTCATCATTAATCAATGTTAATCATGTGTCACATTTCATATTTTTAATAAAAGAAATAACAACTAACATTTATTGAGATTTAACCATGTATAGGCAGTATTCCAAGTATTTTACATACATTAATTTGATTAAATCTTTACAAAAAAACCCTATGAGATAGGGTTGTTATTATCTCAATTTTACAGAGAAGAAATTAAGGTATAGAGTTTTAAGATTGTGCCAAATCAT
>NW_028027438.1:0-607 GCF_054177405.1 Leptonychotes weddellii
TATGAAGTAGAAGAAGGAATCCCGGTCACGTCAAAAATATTTTACCATTACAAAAAATTGTGGTCCGTGGAAAACAAAATTCAATAAAGCTATAAAGTTGTCTGACCATCTCTCTGAGCTGCAGAAATGCAGCATTCTGGGACCCTGTCATGGGCATAAGCGTGCCACAAGGTGGGCTGTCTATAAGAAGAGAAGACTCGGGATAGGAATGAGGAGGTCTGGGCTCTGGCCCCAGCTCTGCCCACTGACCACCATTTGCCACTGGGCAGAAGTTATGTCATCTTGCTGGACTCAGCTTAGCTGGGTTATTGACTTCACTCAAATATAAAAGCTTTGCCCTCTCCTTAGAAAACATGAACACAGCCAGAAAGTATTTTTCACACAATGCCCAGACGTGGTGCATCTCTCGAAGCTCATCGGTGAGCCTCAGTTTAAGGACTTCCATACCCAGTGGACCCAGCACTCTCTCCCTGCTCTGGAGACCATCTTAAAACTTACTTGACTTTTTGAAATGAGATCTTGCCATTTGCAACGACGTGGATGGAACTGGAGGGTATTATGTTGAGTGAAATAAGTCAAACAGAGAAAGACATGTATCATATGATCT
>NW_028027439.1:0-607 GCF_054177405.1 Leptonychotes weddellii
CACCAAAGCCTCACAATTAATTATTTCTCTCTCCGTGAAAGGCAGGATGAGTCTGCTTTCAAGGGAAGTACTCCTTAACCTGGGTAAGTGAGTCTGGGGAGTGTCAAGGGGGAGCAGTGGGGAAGTACCCACTCCAGACAGGTTGGTTCCCACTGTTTTCTCGCTTCCACCTGCAGAGCTCTTGTGTGCTGCACTTTGGTCCAGGATTCCCCCACAGCGTCCTTGTGACTTCTACTTGTTCAGTGTAAGGTGACAAGAAGGGATGATGAGAATACACACTATGTAAGCCTGGACTCAGAGACTGTTTATCTCTGAATCCACAGGGACAGGATGGGGTTAACTCATGGTAAGGGGCCAATAAATAATTTTGTAGTGGAATAGAGATAAATTGGTTGAGGGTGGCACAAGGATGGTATTTACATATTGACTACAAATACATATTGGCTATCTAACAAAGAGTGAAGGTAGAGGGTAAGTCTATACAGGGAATTTGAAAAAAATATTAAGTTCGTTAGGTTATTTTACAGAAAAAGAAATTATTTGGTTTGTTATTCATACACACAGAAAAGTCAGACAAAAAGTACTTATTTACTAAACATACACATAA
>NW_028027440.1:0-607 GCF_054177405.1 Leptonychotes weddellii
AAAAATGAAAGTATTAGGGTAAAAGTCATTATTCCAGAGTGAATTGCAATGCCCAAAGCCATTGTTAAAATGTGTGTAGTTTTAACAGAGAGTGGAAGAAAGAAACACAGTCTTAACAAAATTGGTGCTGGCAGGGGTGATGAGCTGCGCATGAGGAAGTGATGCCAACTGGTATCAAAGGGATTGGGCATGTTTTGCTATAGCATGAGTAGGATATGTTGAGGGGCAGGAGGTGTGTGACCCAAACACAAATCTTCATGGATTTTCCTCAGGATAGCTGTGGATAGGTTTAATTATTTAATTTTCAATTTAATTTTTCCATGGTGATTTGCAGGTTTCTCCTGCTGCAAACTCAACCTGAAAACTGAAAATTCAAGCTGTGTCCCTTCTGCCTCTCACAACTTGTAAGGCAAAATTTATAATGTGTACACAAAATGCTGCATTGGACATGAATTTATGACATAAGGAGAAGGTAATTCACCATTTCTTTCTAAGTGTTTGTTTTGGTTGTTAATAAAGCGATACTTAGGGGCGCCTGGGTGGCTCAGTTGGTTAAGCGACTGCCTTCGGCTCAGGTCATGATCCTGGAGTCCCGGGATCGAGTCCC
>NW_028027441.1:0-607 GCF_054177405.1 Leptonychotes weddellii
GCTCTGCAACCCAATTTCTGAATGAGAATATATTGCTCCTTGAAGTGACCTAGGACTCAGTTACCTAAAAATGAACAGAAAGCCCGGGAGGACTGTGCGAAATTTCAGCTCCAGACTGGTGATGAATACATTTTATGAAGTGGCAATGGGAGACAAAAGCAAAACATTTATTTTAATTACATCCCGAGTTTTTCTTGTTCATTAACTTGGTAGAATAACTGAGCCATTTTTTTTTCCAGGCACTATACTACTAAGTGCTTTTCATGCATTATCTCATTTTATTTTAACTCTCACATCAAATATACAAATTAGATATAATTGTCTCTCTTTTGAAAATGAGAAAAATAGAGCTTGGAGAAGTTCAGTATTTTGCCTAAGGTCACATATATCGTACGTGGAAGAGTGGAGAAAATAGCTAGGTCTGTCTGATTCATGAGTCCACCTTCCAAATGACTCTGCTTTTAACCCCTACCCTGTGCTACTGGCACAAAGAAACTATTCATAATTCAGTAAAAAAGGTTTGAGAGAGGGGCGCCTGGGTGGCTCAGTTGGTTGGGCGACTGCCTTCGGCTCAGGTCATGATCCTGGAGTCCCGGGATCGAGTCCC
>NW_028027442.1:0-607 GCF_054177405.1 Leptonychotes weddellii
ATCTAGAGGTAATTGAAGCCAGTTGAAAGCCGAAGGGAACAGCCAAGGTAAAGCTTGGTGCACAGAGGAGGCTGGAGGACTCAGGCTTGGTGTCTCAGTGGATCATGCTGTCTTCTGTGCCACTTCTCCCTTTTTGTTGTGTTGGAAACTGTAGTTGGAATCCGAGTTTGAATAATCAGGTTATTTATTAGAAAATAATTCTTTTCAATGTTCTCTTTGGAGCAATACTACTTTAATGTGTGTAGAAGACATAGGACCAGAGTAATAAGAAATGGTTTCTCAGGGGACAGTAATGCATCACCATTCTTTGCTTAAAAATCTTAGGAGACTAAAGTATCCTTTTCCCTTTTTCTGGATGGCTGACCAAACCTCAATTTCATTAAATGTATATTCCTGTTTGACCTCCATAAGAATACGTGGGACATCTTGAGGACATGAAATGCTTCTGTTTGGGATGATGCCCAAATAGATCAATAATTTGAGCATATCTAATGACTACCTGGATTAGTTCTTCGCACAGAGTTGCTGATCTCTAAATGCCAATTAAATGAATGAATAAATTAGGTTCCTTTCCTGAAATAACCCATAAATGTAGGGGGAAAATTAA
>NW_028027443.1:0-607 GCF_054177405.1 Leptonychotes weddellii
CAGAGGTGACAAAGATTTACCTTCTCAGCCTGCATTGCAGCTAAGAGTGTGACATGGTCCAGCTAGTCTGACCTAGCAGAAATCTGCAAGGAAAGCTTGGAAAGTCTTTGCTCTCCTAATAAAAGGGGCTCTGCCCCTTCCTGCCATCCTGTCTTGAATGTGGATGTGATATGGTTGACAAGCACAAAGGAGATACATAATCACAAAAATTTTATTTGACATCTTTGGATCACTGAACCAACACTGATAGCTGCCAACCTCAAGATTTCGTGTTGGTGGGGTTTCCTATAATTGGTAGTTAAAGGCCCTCCTAACCATGCCGTTCTCTAGGACAAGGGTTGGCAAACTATAGCCCATGGACTAAATCCATTTATTTTTGTAAATAAAGTTTTATTGAGACTTCCCCTTTTGTTTATGTAAATGAAGTTTTATTGGGACACAGCCATGCCCATTTGTTTGTTGTCTGTGGATGTTGTTCTGTCACAATGTCCAAATTGAGTATTTGTAACAGAGACCATCTGGCCCACAAAGCCCTAAAATATTCACTATCTGGCCCTTTGTTGAAAAAATTTGCCAACCGTCTGCTCTAGGACAAAGGTTATAACTT
>NW_028027444.1:0-607 GCF_054177405.1 Leptonychotes weddellii
TTTTTTTTGGTTACTCTTCTTCCTCTTTCTTAAAATGCCTAAGGCAGAAAATACAAGGCCCCATACTGAGACCCTGGGGATGTTGCACAGCTGAGATTTCTGGTAGACCTGAGTTTGGCAAGGCTGGGTCAGCTCCAATGCTGCTTGCTGAATTTGGAGTTTCTGTATTGCCAAGCCTCCCCCCTCGTCTGACTCCAGCCAGTGACCCCTGGCCTGCAGAGTGAAATCTCCCTTACCCCTAAGGCTTTGCCCTCCTTCAAAGCTCTCAGGACAGGTTGCTCACTCACAGATGGCTTCAAACCCAGTGGGTTCACAGGAAGTATGTGTGTACTTGGGGCTGGTTGCTTGGATACAGGGCCATCTGACACATGCCTTCTTGGGTCGCAGGATAGCTGCTGTGGGGGTGCATGCACAAACACAGAATTGTCCATGGGTCCTGCTGAAGCCATCGGATCCATGCTGCTAAAACACAAATGTGATAGACTTGTCTCTCACATAGGCACTGATGTTTATATTGAAAAAGGACTTCTGCCTCCAGTAGCTCATTTGAGCATCTTAACCCATTTATTAATGCCATTGATTAATCTCATTTTAGAGATACTATGAC
>NW_028027445.1:0-607 GCF_054177405.1 Leptonychotes weddellii
GAGCCGAAGGCAGTCGCTTAACCAACTGAGCCACCCAGGCGCCCCGGGAGGCAACTTCTTTACTTGAAGCTTCTGTCAAAAGTCATTGTATTTATTGGTCTCTCTCTGCCCAGACCTCTCGTCCCCTGTGCCATTTATGGTAACTGCCATCTGAACTAATTTCCCCGCTGGCTCTTCGGTGCTAAAAAAAAAAAAAAAAAAATTGTGTCAGGCAGACCCTTTGGGCTGAGGTAGGTCTTCTTCCTGGTCATTCTGTGCTCAGGCAACTGGGTCAGCTTGTCCCTCTGCACTCAGGTGCCTCTGGCTCTGTTCCTTTGGTTCTCAGGAACCCATATGCTCTGGTTCTTCCACATCCATTTGGGAGGGACTGGGATTTTTCTGAGAGTAATCCTCCTGGCTGTGGGTAATCCGTGAGTTCACCTGGAAACAGCAGTTACAGCAGAGGTAGTTTATTTGGGCGGGGAGGGCTCAGGAGAGGGGCCTGAGGGAGCGTGACGGCATGGGAGGGAAAGGCAATATGTGGATGTGCTGAGCAACTGGCCGCGGCGACAAGCCACTGATGCTCTTCCCACGGGGCCTTCGGAAATGAGGAGCCTCAGGAAATGTG
>NW_028027446.1:0-607 GCF_054177405.1 Leptonychotes weddellii
CTGTCACATGCACAAAGAGAAGAGAAACAAACTGAAACTACTTCTGCTAGAGTGGACGTGAGCCTCAAACGTGGTCCCGGGAACGTGGAGGTGGCTACTACAGCTTATTCTGCACAAACCGTCTGATCCAGGTCCCTCCGGGCTGGAAGCGGACCGTAACGCTCCATTTGCAGCGCAGGTACACAGACTCGGGGACAGACACCCCACACTGCAGCACGGTGTCTTACGTACTCACCACAACCTGCAGAAACGTCCGTCTCTAGAGGATCTGTAAGACAGCAGAGGATCCAGACCATGCAGCACCGTGGGGTCATTAGGAAAAATCAGGAGTCGGACCTCAGTGCACTCAACGTGCAACAATCTTCACAGATACACACGTAAAATATGCACGCACATCCGTAACTCAAAGCAGCAGCCCAGGAGATTGTAGGGACAATGCTGCTCTCTGGAGACGCAAAACGGGGGTGTGAGCTACCTGTTCCACCCAAGTCCCTTCTGAACACAGCACTCTACTAACTCCGCCCACGTATGACTTTAACAACTAAATAGGGGCGCCTGGGTGGCTCAGTCGTTAAGCGTCTGCCTTCGGCTCAGGTCATGGTCCCAG
>NW_028027447.1:0-1000 GCF_054177405.1 Leptonychotes weddellii
TCATTTAAAATAGGAAGTTTAGGTTTTTTGAAATATTGTGAGGAAGAATGGGCCAAGCAAACTAGTCATGAAGCATCTAAAATGTGTGCAGGCATAGGAGAGTGTGGCCCATTTGGAAGACAAGTATTACAGTATGAGAGAAGAGGGTACATAGCTGGGGAGGTTACAGGTCAGACAGAAGAAGAAGGTGAGGCCCAGATCAAGGAAAGGTTTTTGACATTGTTCAAGAGGTTGACACAAACATTGTCTCAATCCAAACAACAAAGTGCTTTAAACAAAGAGAGAGCATCAGATCTGTATTGTAGAAAACTAATCAGGTAGTGATACACAGGATAGATATACTGGAGAAGGAGTTTGGACTATGGGATATGGTCCAAGAAACGGTTTTAAGGACAAAGATCAGAACCTGATTACCATTATACTTAAAGGATAATTGGAAGATGAATGCCCACAAAATAAGTGAGAAGAAACGATGTGGAAAGAAGAAAGGAAGGTGATGAAAGTCAAGGGGTAAAAGAAATTTAAGAAAATATTTTCATGAAGAAGTCAAATTAGATAAAATCAGGAAGGTATCATTGGATTTGAAAATTCTGAGGGCACTGATTATTGTCAGTGGAATTTCAGTGGGAAAGTAGAGAGGGAAAACTAAATGTATTGGGCACCATGAGTGTTGTAAGTTTAATTTACACACATGAAGAAGATACTCTGAAATAGTTCACTTGTATTCTAATCTTGGTCCTGATATTTAGTACTTGATTTTTTCTATCTAACTGGAAGTATGGATAGATTAAAGTATCCTAAGCTTCCCATGAGTCAGAAAAAGGTATGGCTAATATTTAGTATTGTGACAACTGCAGAAATCATCCAAAGATAAGTAAATAGGTAAATATTTTCTAAGTGAATATTACAGAAATAGTTTAGTATGTGGGGTCAGGAGCCAGATTGCCTGGATTTATATTCAGGTTCCGATACCAGTGATATTACTTTGGGCAAGCAGTTT
>NW_028027448.1:0-10587 GCF_054177405.1 Leptonychotes weddellii
GGGTTAGCCCAGTGATGGGTATTAAGGAGGGCACATACTGCATGGAGCACTGGATGTTATACGAAAACAATGGATCGTGGATCACTACATCAAAAACCAATGATGTATTGTATGGTGATTAACATAACATAATAAAATTTTAAAAATTAAAAATAAATAAATAAATAAATACAGTGTGATATATGTGGACCTTCACCGTGCTATGAAATATACCTTTTTATATTTCCGTGCAATATATTTCGCTTATCCACAAAAAATAGAGCAGAAACAATTCTTTTGCTTTTGGCAAATGACACCCCGCCCCTCTCAAGTAGGTTCTTAGTGTAGGAGTGGTCCGTCCTACAGGAAAGACGCACTCTGGGAAGGGCCATGTCAATCATACCTCAAATGCGTGAGCGAGGAAATGCAGAGTCATGGTCTACGTTAGAAATTCACTCTCCTGTCTCGTGGAAACATGAGTGTATAAAACCTGCTCAATCCTTCAAAAGCCAGTTTCAAAAACACGCTTTAAAGCAGAGCCTTTGCCCGCCACAGACAGAAGTCCTTAGCTTCTGTGTGTGAGGATGATGTGACCCAGCACGTGTCGTGCCCCAAGAAGGTTGTGTGCCGAGAACCTTGGGAAGGGACAGCCAGTGAGACGCTGAGGTCAACCCCTCCGGCCGCCTCTCCGTCCCCACAACTCCCCTCTGCAGAGGAGGAAACCGAGGCAGGAATGGGGAGAGGCCAAGGAAGCCAAACAGAAGGATGCAGAAGTTCAACTCTCCTGTCTGTGGTCCAGTGAGTGAGGACTTTAAAGTCTGTGGGGTCGGGGCGCCTGGGTGGTTCAGTCAGTTGAGCGTCAGACTCTTGATTTTGGCTCAGGATCATGATCTCAGGGTCATGAGATCAAGCCCCAAGTGGGGCTCCACGCTCAGCAGGAAGTCTGCTTCAGAGTCTCTCTCTCTCCCTCTCTCTGCCCTCCCGCCCCTCTCTTTAAATAAATAAATACAATCTTTAAAGTCTCAGGGTGGCTGTAGCAGAAAGTGCAGGAACTTCTCTCGAGTTAAATCTTGACTGCACGAGTGTAAGGAGGGGCATGGCTCGTCCCACATTGGGGTGAATATCGGCCACGCAACAATATGCATTCCAGTCGCTTCCAACCAGTAAGAAAACGAACGATTCCTCTAGGGGCTAAAAGTTGTTAAATATCGTTACCAGAAGGAATTATCTCTGCAGCATCTTGTTCAGACAGAGAGCCAAGGATGGACAGAAGTTTGCCTGCCCGTCCTGGCTGCCGCTCACCCAGCAACAGATCAATCTCAGACACAGATTTCTTTCTTTTTTTTTTTTTTTGTCGAAAGAATCCTATTTTCACTTCTTGGATGCATCAAAAACTTACCAACAATATTTGCTGAAGATTATTAAACATTACAAACCTTTGCATTAGGAGTTGATGTTTTTCCTGTTTTTACTCTCAGTCCGTCTTTAACCCACGTTGGTGATAAAGCTATTTCAGGGAGGACGTCCTTTCATTAATGTCTGTTAACTTTTGGTGAGAGGTCTTTTTTATAATTTACTGTAAGTCTATTGTGCATCAGTGACTATTTGCCATACACAAAAAATAAGCGTTAGTTGCGCTGTTAGTATAAATTCCACACAAAATGTGAGTCATTCTTAGTCGCTACATGTCCTCAGGGTGTTTTCTAAAGAGCCTCTAGCCCTGCAGCCTTAAAAAAGAGGACAGGAAAAACGCCGGTTGCAATCTCCCGCTCTCATTAAGGGCTCCCTGTCAGAAATGGGTTAAGGAGAGGGGAATAAGGGGTCATTTTCCTTTAAAATGGAGAGGAGTTTCTTTTAGAAAGGAAATTCCCTGAGGAAGTTGTTTTAAAACAAATAACTGTTCAGGAGGAAGGCAGCAAAAGGTGGGAAGTGTTTCTCTTTGATTTCCCAGTCTGTGTATTTGGGCTCAGACGCAGACAACATTTTATGCACATATTAACAGAATGTTAATGAGCCTCCTGGAACGACCCTGGTATTTGACACTGAGGATTGTCAACAAAAAGGGTTTGGGTGTATTTTTTAATCCCATCAAGGTGCCTATGGGGGGTAGGGGGCAGTGCTGGGGAGGTGGGCGATCCCAGGGCCTGGGAATGAATTCCTGGCTTGACTTGAGTGGGTGGAGAGCAGAGCGATTGAAGAATTATCTCCACATCAAGGAGTCTTCGGAAAGGTGCAAACCTCTCCTTCAAAGTCTTCAGGTGCCTATATTTATTTAACCCCAGCGGGAGAGCAGGGGTTCCCAAACCGGAGTGGGCCTCCGCATCACCTGGAGGGCTTCCTGGAGCACTTGGTGAGCCTGCCCCTGCGGACCCCCGGCCGGGTGGGGCCCAGCCGCTGCAGCCCCTGGAGCTCCCACGAGCACCATGCTGCCAGCCCAAGGACCACACTGCTCTTCTAATGCTTTCCTTGCCCCTAAAAGGCTGGCCGCATGGGGGAGGGAGGGAGCAGGCGGCTGTCTGGGCAAAATCGGGGCATACCTGGGTGCTCAGGAGGCGGCAGGGAGGCCAGGGAGTGACCGGAGCCGGCGGAGCGTGGCCACCGTGGGGAGAGGGGGCCGCAGGGGTGTGTGGAGCCGGGCCCGGAACTGTTGTCCGGGAGAAGGGCGGTGGCGGCTGGCCCCGGGGGCAGCAGGGACGGTGACCAGGGCGACAGAGTTGCACGTGCATGAAGAGCCTGAGGTTTGCACGTGGCCGCAGGGTTGTCAAGGGTGACCTGAGTTTGCGTGGTTTCCTTACAGACACCCACAACTACACCCAGAGCAGTCGGCTCACGATCCGCTGGAGAATCCACTGGAGAATGTGCTCGTTTCCTGGCGCTGCCCAAACAAAGTGGCCCAAAGGGCAGCTTGGAACGACAGCACCGCGCTCTCCACGGTCTGAAGTCGGGGGCCACGCTCTGTCCCCAGGCTCCAGGGCAGGATCCCGCCTTGCCTCATCCAGAGTCTCTCAGCCTCTGCTCTGTCTTCACGGGGCCTCGGCCTCTGGGTCCCAGCCTCCCCTGTTTATTAGGACACCCACCAGTCATATTGGATTTGGGGCCCCCCACTCTGTCTTATTACATCTTCCATGACCCTTTTTTTAAATTCTTAAGTAATTTCTAAAGCCAGCGTGGGGCTTGAACTCACAACCCCGAATCCAGAGTCGCGTGCTGCACAGACAGAACCAGCTGGGCGCCCCTTCCATGACCCTAGCCCACAACAGTGTCGCATTCTGGGCCACTGAGGCTGGGGGCTTCAGCACAGCTTTTATGGGAGGACACAGGTGACCCCATGACCGAGAACTTACTCACAATGCCCCTGATGAAGGATCCTCAACTCCTTCTGTGGGTGCGCTTGCTTCTTCTCTCCCAGGCTCGCCCTCCACCGCTTACCAAGGGCCCACCAACCCAAGGCAGTTAATAAAGGTGAAATGTGTTGCCTGTGATGCATCCTGGGATTCTCTTAAAATATGGGATGCCTTCCCGAGCCTCACAGAGGTGCCCTGCTCTGTCGTCTCAGATTCCAACTGTTGAATAAGCTATATGAAAAAGAAACAATATAAATACACCCGAGGACACCTTCATGGCGATAGGCAAAAACACATGGAGTCTGGGCGTGTTAACAGTGAACTTGTCAAGGGTCTACACCCCTCTGCTGCTGGAACCCTGCCGTGGCTCCTCATCTGGCCTGGAGGAGTAAAAGCTGAAGTCCTTTGTGGGCCCTCTAGGCACACAGTCCCACCCCTGTCCCCTGACCTCCGTGTCTATGCCACTCTCTCCCACCTCTCTACCCTCCAGATACATCTTGCCAGCACTCCAGACCTGACCTTGCCATTCCTAGCATGCCACACATACCCCAGGGCCTTGGTACCTGCTGCCCGTCTCCTAGGATGGTCAGACCCAGAGACCCACAGGCCGCTTCCCTCTCCTCCTCTGAGCCCCCTCCTTGGGGCAGCCCTGGTCATCTCATTTAAAATTGCAGCCCCTCCCCAGCACCCCGAATACCCCTGAACCTGCCTGATCTTTCCCACAGCACTGTCCCCTCCCTTCACACCATCTAACCTATTTTTTATCTTTTCTTTCTTTGTGTCTCGTTGGTACAAAGTAAACGCCATGAAGACCCAGACTGGCTTCATCACAGATCCTAAAGAGTGTTCCCAAATTTGGGCCTACTCTTGATTTCGGCTCAAGTCATGATTTCAGGGTGGTGGGATCAAGCCCCCAAATTAGGTTCCACACTCAGCGGGGAGTCTGCTTCAGGATTCTCTCCCTCTCCCTCTCTCTCAAATATATAAATAAATAAATCTTTTTTTTAAAAAAAGAGTATCCCCAAATTTGTGGAACCTGATGACTTGGGTAGTGGTCATATGTGTGAACCACGAAGCTAGCAAACTTCAAAAGGTGGGCTTGTGTGTGTGGAAGGGGGGTTGCATACCAGGAGCAGATGAAAAGCTCTCCGAATATTCCTGGTCAGGTGGGTAATCAAGGAGCCTTGAATCAGCACGGAGATCCATATTAGAGCTTAAATGTCCGGGATGTTCAGGCGCCTCTCTGGGGAGCCTCTAGAAGAGCACTCGGGCACAGAGGAGGGATGCAGAAGGGAATTCGGGAGGAGCTCGTGCTGGCCAGCGGCAGCACCGGGCGCGGGGCACTGGGGCTCGGACGGTGGGCGGCGGGGCTGACCCTGGCTCTGCCACCACCCAGCTGCGTCCTGTGTGGTTCTCTCTGAGCCTCAAGCTCTCATCCCTGAAATGGGCTAAATGAAACCCACACGGAAGGGCTTTCATGGTGAGGAAACGAGATGAAGTGCAGCCAGGCATGTGCTAAGAACAAAAATCCTGACAGTTCCTTCCCAGAGCGCATGGCAGCGGGCAGACGAAAGCCACCCGGACGCCCAACAGACAACAGCATGCCTTCCCCTTCGTCTGGTTCTCCTCCTGCCCCCGCCGTGCCTTCATTTTCTTCTGGCGCATATTCATGTGCTTCACACACGCGGCATTTCCCAGTCTGCGTGGGTCAAGGTCGCGCCAAGAGAAGTACCCCATTACAGAATTAGGAACTGATAATTAAAAGGTTGCCCGCAGCACCAGGGGACCTACAGGGGACGGAACATCCCATGTCTTGATGAGGGCAAACACTCTGAGGTGCACACATCTGTCACAGGTCACCCACTGAGACACTCAAAATGTGTGAACTGTACTGTGTATAAATCACACTTCAATAAAGTTGATTAAATATATGATCTTTTAAAGTGATGAAATACCATACGTCCCTATCCTCGTCTTCCGCATCCCAGGTGATCCTTCTGAGTTCTATGTGGACGACCTCTAACTATAAAGAAATAAGACTAACAGCCACACCAGGCATGACACCCAGTCTTATTACTGTAGGACTGCTTGGTCAAAAGAGGGGAGAATGTGATGTTGCCCACAATCTGTTGCCATGGATAATTTAGAATTGTATTTGAGAATCACATTTATCCCTTTGACTTCATCTGGATAAAACCAGATGTTTGGGTCAGGAAGCACGCAGGAGAAATCAGGTGTAAGTGTAGATTTCTCCTGATGGCCATGGAGCAGCGTGTACTCTCACTCAGGGCAAAGTAGGAGAGCCTTGAAGAAATGACCACTTTCCAAAATTTAGACACACTTTTTTTTCCCCTAATAGTTGGTGGGCTGCAGATTTCATGCGAAACGCAAGGGTTGATCCACTGAGCACATGAATGCTCCTATCCAGAAGAGAAATACTTTGTCTTAGATCAAAACCACTGTGTAAATCTTTTTCAGGGTTGGGGAATATCACTGTTACTTAAATCAAAATAAATAAAGTTAACGAGACCAAAGGTGTCACTGCACTTTAAATTCTTACTGCTTTTTTTTCTTTTTACTCCTTTCACTTTAGAGAAAATGATGCTCAGTGAAGTTTCTTTCTCTTAAAATTAGAATATTGGTTGACCAGTTCCATGAACCACAGGGAGAATCCTCCCTGATGGGCACAAGCAAACTAAAATGTGCTGAGTTTATGCAGTTGATGCATGTAACTGACTCCCAAATCTACAACTTTCAGCCAAGGGAACAGACCCCAGGTTCCTTGCTAGGAGCAGCCCCCAAATTTAGCACCACGTGTGTATAGGTCTAGGCTAGCACGAACTACCACTGACTTCTTCAGGTACTTGACCTTCAGATCTCTGAAGCATTGGTACACTATGGGGCGTGGATCTGATTTTACCTTTTCCCAAATAATGATCCACTTGTCTCAATATCATCTAGTAAAGAGCCCATCTTTTCTCTCACTGATCTGAGATGCTGCATTGATCATTCTAACTTTCCATACGCACTTGGTCCACGTCTTGATTTTCTGTTCTGTTCCAATGATGCATTAATACCACTTTGTTCTATTTATAGACTTTTAATATGTCTTAATATCTGGAAGGTTTAGTCTTGTTCCCCACCTAAATTTTTCATTTTCAAGATTTTCCTGGTTATTCTTGTTTATTTTTCCATGTAAACTTTATAATCATTCTGTCTAGCTCCAGGAAAAAAAAATTGCCAGTTTTCGCTTGGGATTACATAATATTTTGAAAATTAACTAGGGAGGATTGACATCTCTACATAAACCTTCCTATACAAGAATATTGTACAGGGGCGCCTGGGTGACTCAGTTGGTTAAGCGACTGCCTTCGGCTCAGGTCACGATCCTAGAGTCCTGGGATCGAGTCCCGCATCGGGCTCCCTGCTCAGCGGGGAGTCTGCTTCTCCCTCTGACCCTCCCCCCTCTCATGTTCTCTCTTTCTCTCTCATTCTCTCTCTCAAATAAATAAATAAAATCTTTAAAAAAAAAAGAATATTGTACATTTGTGCAGGTCTGATCTGGTATCTTTCAGGAGTGTTTTTTTTTTAGGAGTGTTTTATAGCATTTCACATATATGTCTGCACATATATCGTACATAATTTATGCATATATAATTCATATATTTGTACATATGTAATTTATTATCTATTTAAACTTTACATTCTGAGATTTTTGTAGGGTCCCATGTGACTGTAAGAAATGATGCAGAGTGATCTTTGTACCCTTTACCCAATTTCACCCAGTGCTAGCATCTTTCAAAACTAGGGTCCAATACAAGCAACCAGACTATAGACATTGATAAAATCAAGATTCAGAACATTTCCATCTCTACCAGGACCCCTCGTGCTTCCCTGTTACAGCCTGCCCCCACACCCTCTGTAACCCGTGGCAACCACAAATCTGTTCTCCGTTTCTACAATTTTGTCATTTCAAGAAAGTTATAGAAACGGAATCACGCCGTATGTCACATTTGTGGGCTTGATTTTTTACACTTAGTGTAATTCTCTGGAGATTCATGCAGACTACTGTGTATATCCCTCGTTCATGCCTTTTTATTGCTGAGAGGTACCCCGTGGTAGGATTGTTTAACCACTTACCCACTAAAGGACATCTTGGTTGTTTCCAGTTGTCAGTGATTATAAAGGAAGCTGTTATGGACATTCCTGTACAAGTTTTTGTGTGGCTGTAAGTCTTCATTTCTCTGGGATAAATGCCCAGGAGTGCAGGTGCGGGTCCTATGGAAGTTGCATGCACAGCTGTTGGGAAAGCACCAAACTGTCTTCCAGAGCAATGCACCATTTTAGACTCCCATCAGCAATGCATGCGTGATCCAGCCTCCACATCCTCATCGGCATTTGGTGTTGTCACTGTTTTTCGTTTTAGCCATTCTGACAGGTATGTGGCGTGACATCATTGTGCTTGTAGCTTGTGTTAACTTAACGGCTAGCGGCATTTAACATCTTCCCATGGACTTACTTGCCATCGGCATCTCTTTGGGGAAATGTCTCTCCATGTCTTCTGCTCATGCTCTAATTGGAATCTATGCTTTTTACTGTTGAGTTCTGAGACATTTTTATACATTCTGGATATTAGTCCTTTGTCCATAGGCGATTTGCAGATACTTACACTCTGTAGCTTGTCTTTTTATCCTCTTCACAGCCCTTTTACAGGGCAAAAGCTTTTAATTTTGATTAAGTTCAACTTACCAATTTTTCTTTTCACAGATGTTTTGGCATCAAGCCTAAGAAATCTCTGCCTATATTTTGAAATTTTTTCTCCTAAGTTTTCTTCTAAAAGTCTTACAGTTTTACAGTTTACTTTTAAGTCTGTGCCTGTTTGAGTTAATTTTTGTGTAAGGTGTGAGGCTGGGGTTGAGCTTCGTGGGTTTTGCCTGTGGGTGTCCTATGGCTCCAGCAAATTGAGGTCTTCCTCCATGGAGTTGCTTTTGCACTTTTGTTAAAATCAGCTGGGAAATCGTGTGTGGGTCTGAGTTCTCCAGTGTGGTCCATTGTTCCAGCATTCATCCCTCCGTAGATACTGCAGAGTCTTGATTACTGTAGCTTTTTTTTTTTTTAAGATTTTATTTATTTATTGGACAGAGAGAGACAGCGAGAAAGGGAACACAAGCAGGGGGAGTGGGAGAGGGAGAAGCTGGCTCCTTGCTGAGCAGGGAGCCCGATGCGGGACTCGATCCCAGGACCCCAGCGGAAGGCGGACGCTTAACGACTGAGCCACCCAGGCGCCCCTTGATTACTGTAGCTTTATAATAAATCTTGAAATCAGGTAGAATGATTTGTCCTATTTTATTATTCTTTTAAAAACGTGTTTTAGCGATTTTAGTCCCTTTGCCTTTCCATATAAATTTTAGAATGATCATTTTCTGTCCACAAAACATCTTGCTGGCATTTTGATAGGAATTACATTACACCTGTATGTCAATCTGGGGAGAAATGACACCTTAAGTAAGTTAAGTCTTCCAATCCATAAATACAGCACATCTCCCCATTTGTTTATATCTTCTTTGATTTCATCCATCTGCAACGTGTAGTTTTCAGCATATGGATCCTGTAATTGTTTTGTTAAAAGTACTTAATTTTTTGGAGTGACTATAAATGGCAAATAGAGACATTTTTGTTTCTTCCTTTCCAATCTATATGCCTTTTACTTCCTTGTCTTGCTTTATTGAACTGGCTATATGTTGAATTAAGAGTGGTGAGGGTGGACATTCTTGCCTTGTTTCCAGTCTCTGAGAGAAAGCATTCGGTTTTTCACCATGAAGTATACTGTTAATGATGTGGTCCTTGTAGAGATTCTTAGCAAGGAATTTCCCTCCATTCCTATTTCTCGGACACCTTTTACCATGAATGGGTGGTGAATGAACGGTGTTTTTCTGCATTGATTGATATGATCATATAAGCTCTAGCTGGCCAATATAGTGAATTAAATTGACTGGTTTTTCAAATACAAACCAGTCTTGAATACCTGGAATAAGTCCTACATGGTATGGTCTACTTTTTTTTATGCTTTGCTAAATTTTATTTGCTGATACTTAGTTAAGGATTTTTGTGTCTATATTCATGAGGGATATTGTTAGGTAGTGTTTTCTTTTGTACCACCTTTGTTTTTGGTATCAGGCTAATTCAGTTTAAACAGCAGAAAAATGATCAGTTTTATGAAACATGTTAAAACTGTCAGGAAATGTCAGAGTCTAGTTTAGGAAGATAGTTCCTTGATTAACTCTTCTACTTACTTGTTACTGGTCTATCCAGGCCTCCTTCCTTCTTTATATTTGCATAACAAACTACCCACTCCATGGAGATATCCCTAACGTTTACTCTAGAGTTGTATGTAGTATGATCATACATTCTTGAACCAGTGGGCTAGCCTAGGGACATGCTTTCCATAGTGATGGTTGAGGCACAGAGGGCATGCCCAACCAACACGTTTTAACCCCGGCATGCCCGATGGGTCTGCTAAGATCCCATCAGCCAGAGAAAACCACAGGGCCCAGCCACATGGCCAGAAAGCAGACCCCCCACCACCACCACCAAAATGAGAGGACACGTGCATAAACTGCACGTGGACATAGCAAAGCGTAACAACTCCATCTACCATAGAGTTCTTTTTTTTTTTTTAAGATTTTATTTACTTATTTAACAGAGAGAGAGAGAGACAGTGAGAGAAGGAACACAAGCAGGAGGAATGGGAGAGGGAGAAGCAGGCTTCCCGCCAAGCAGGGAGCCTGATGCGGGGCTCGATCCCAGGACCCTGGGATCATGACCTGAGCCGAAGGCAGACGCTTAACGACTGAGCCACCCAGGCGCCCCTACCATAGAGTTCTTGTTCCTTTTAGCGGGAAGAACGTTTAGTGATCAAATCTGGGTTCAAGGATGAGTGCTCATTGCTACTGGGGTGTCCTTGCTACTTGGCCCCTTCAGTGGACTAAAGTTAGAAAGCACATCTTAAAAACTGGGGCTCCTGGGTGGCTCAGTCAGTTAAGCAACTGCCTTTGGCTCAGGTCATGATCTCAGGGTCCTCGGATCAAGTCCTGCATCAGGCTCCCTGCTCAGTGAGGAATCTGCTTCTCCTTCTGCCTCTACCTGCTGCACCCCCTGCTTGTGTGCTCTCTCTCGCTGACAAATAAATTTAAAAAATCTTTAAAAAAATAAGGCATGACGGGGCGCCTGGGTGGCTCAGTCGTTAAGCGTCTGCCTTCGGCTC
>NW_028027449.1:0-607 GCF_054177405.1 Leptonychotes weddellii
TAGATATTTGCATGTATTATCATGAGAGATATAGGTTTGTATTTTTCTTTTCTTATAAATTTTTGGATGGTTTTGGCATTAGCATAATGCTGGCCTCATAAAATGAATTAGGAAGTATTCCCTTCATTTCTATCTGCAAGACATTTTAGAAAACTGGTATAATTTCTTTCCTACATGTTCAGTAGAATTCACCAGTAAGCCCATCTAGGCCTACTGCTTTCTGGTTGGTAAGCTATTAATAATAGATTCAATATCTTTAATAGATGCAGGACTATTCAGATTATCTATTTCTTGTGTGAGTTTCGGCAAATAGTACATTTCAAGGAACTGGTCCATCTCCTCTAGGCTATCAAATTTGTGGAATGAGAGTTGTTCATAATATTTTATTATCCTTATAATGTCCATAGGATATGTAATGATGCTCTATCTTTCATTTTTGATATTAGTAATTTGCAGCCTCCTTTTTTTTCTTATTTAGCCTGTCTAGAGGCTTATCAATTTTATTGATCTTTTCAAAAAACTATCTTTTGTTTTCATAGATTTTCCAGGATGTTTTTTTTTTTAATTTTTTTATTGTTATGTTAATCCCCATACATTACATCATTAG
>NW_028027450.1:0-607 GCF_054177405.1 Leptonychotes weddellii
GACTGAGCCACCCAGGCGCCCCTCTTTCTTTTCTTATGGCTGAATATTATGCCATTTTATACATATATACATATCACATTTTCTTTATCCATTCATCGGTGGTTGTTTCCATGTCTTGGCTATCATGAATAATGCTGCAATGAACATAAGGATGCAGATATTTCTCGGAGAT
Source organism: Leptonychotes weddellii (assembly GCF_054177405.1). Lineage (NCBI taxonomy): Eukaryota > Metazoa > Chordata > Mammalia > Carnivora > Phocidae > Leptonychotes > Leptonychotes weddellii. The sequence continues at coordinate 173 of NW_028027450.1, forward strand.
AGTGATTTTGTTTCCATCAGATACATACCTAGAAGTGGAATTGCTGCAACATATGGTAGTTCTATTTGCTAATTTTTGAGGAACCTTCATACTGTTTTCACAGCACCTGCACCAATTTACATTCCCGCCAACAGTGCTTAATGGTTCCCTTTGCTCCACATTCTCGTCAATGCTTGTTATGTCTTGTCTTTTTGGGTTTTTTAAATTATTTTTTTAAGAGTATTTATTTATTTGACAGAGAGAGAGAGAGTGAGAGCACAAGCTGGGAGACAGTGTGAGGGAGAAGCAGGCTCCCCACTGAGCAGGGAGCCCAATGCAGGACTCGATCCCAGCACCCCAGGAACATGACCTGAGCTGAAAGCAGCCGCTTAACCGACTGAGCCACCCAGGTGCCCCTGTCTTGTCTTTTTGATAATAGTCATTCTAACAAGTGTG
>NW_028027451.1:0-607 GCF_054177405.1 Leptonychotes weddellii
AAGGGAGTGGAAATGTCCTACATGCTCCCCAACATGCAACTCCGTACTACCCAAGATTGGCCATGTGAGCCATGAGATGTGAGTTACAGCCATCTTTGCTCCGCAACGTCGTAACGCTCACAACATTGAGTAGGGGGAAGCAAAGCAAATAGAAGGAAGAAACTGATAGGTAGTCCTTCCTGGGGGCCTCCTACTACAAGATCACACTGTGCTGCCCCCTGTCCCATTTTCCTCGTGTTCCACCTGTAGGGGGGAAGGATTTTCCTCACCCTGCAGCTTGTGGACAGCCCTGGGCTGCACTGGGTTGAATAGCCCAGTGCTCAGGTCTCTGTAGGCCCTGGCTACCTTCCTGCCTTTCAGTGGAGGTTGATATTCGGAGGTTGGAGATACACTTTTCGCTCCTACGTCTGCTTCTCCTTCTTGCCCTCCAACTGCACACTGGATGTTTCCAACTTGCCTCTCTGCTTGGCCCTCAGCTTGTCTGCCAGACCTTGGCCTGTTTTGAGTACCTAAGGGATTGATATCCATCCATTCGCTCCGTCAACATTACGCAGTGAGCACTGCTTCGTGCCAGGCCCTTTTGGAAGAACTGGTGTTCCAGAGATGA
>NW_028027452.1:0-607 GCF_054177405.1 Leptonychotes weddellii
TCTCTCATTATTGACACTCTCCAAGAATAAGTTGGAACCGATGCAAAACTAAAGTGAAAAAATGCAATACACAGCATTTTTCACCTTTTTTTTTAGAAAACAGGAATATAGGAAGCTGGACAGTTTGTTTTACTTCCTTTTACCCATTAGCTTCCCTTTTGTCTCCTTTCATTCTTTCTCTCTTCTCCCTCATTCTCTTTCTAATGATAAAATGATCTAACATAACACAAAATGCAAATTATGTGCTACTGCCTTAAATTGTTCCAGTTCATTTAGCTCACCACGAGCATTCATTACAGCTAATTATCGTAACAGATTTTTATTATTCATAATTATTTTTTCATGTTGTAATGATCATAAATTTTAAAAATTCTGGCCATCATGAGTCACCATTCATGCTTGTCAGGGTTTTTTTTTTTCTTTTTTCCTTATAGGACATTTAGATGCTCATTATCATCAATGTATTTGTAGGTTGTTATTACTCATATCCAATAAAGCCCTTTTGGGGTATGCAGAGTGACTTCAGAAACACAATCATTCTGGGGGCTAATGACAAACTGATGCTGTGCTTAATTTTAGAAAATCAAATTAACTACCTCTGATTAAA
>NW_028027453.1:0-607 GCF_054177405.1 Leptonychotes weddellii
TCCAGGTCCAGGATCCACAGGTGAGGGTAGAAGGGAGGAGCAGGTTGCAGATGGAATCCAACAGAGATTCTGGGAATCCCAAATTTCCCTCTCTTAACTCCATCTGTGTGTACCATATCCCTCAGGCACTCCTGCCAGCAGGAGATTCAGAGTGGTTTGATTGCCTTGATTCAGGAGCAGAGGCAATGTTGACATCCAGTGTGACAGGTTCATGGAGCCTTGGTGCTAGCCATTCCTGGAAAGGTGGGGCCCATACCCGTTTTGTTCACCTCTGTCCTGAGGCAGCTAATACAGTACTCGCTTAGACTGTATTATGGCCTACAAGGCCTTACACGTTCTGGTCCCTTCCATTCTCTCCATTGCTCTCAATGCTCCTACTCTAACTGGACTTTCTGTCACTCTAACATTCTGCCTCAGGGCCTTTGCACCCTCTGTAGTCTCTTCCTGGGACTATTTTCCCCAGATCTTTAAATGACTGGCTCCTTAATTGAAGCAGTCATCAAAAATCTCCCAAAAAACAAAAGCCCAGGGCCAGATGGCTTCCCAGGGGAATTCTACCAAACATTTCAAGAAGAATTAATACCTATTCTTCTGAAACTGTTCCAAA
>NW_028027454.1:0-607 GCF_054177405.1 Leptonychotes weddellii
TTTCTTTACTTTTAGTCTTTTCCCAGTGTTGCTTTTTTGCTTTATTCCTTATCACCTTTTGCTTTTTCTCATTTTCAATTTTTTTCTTTATTATTTTAATCCTTTTCACTTTTTGCTTAGTTCTCATTTTCTAATATTCTTTTTTTCTCATTTCTCTCTCCCGCTTCTTTTCATTCCTTTTTTCTTTTTTTATGTAGTAAGTTAGTGTTGTTAGCACTAAGTCCCACACACTGCAGGGCCTCTTGACCATCTCTGCTGAGGAGGAGGCCACGTAGGGCGAATGCCGGTCTCTCAAGGCCATTGGCAAAGATCATGACACTCATACCATATCTCCAGAGCCATGGATGTTGAAGTGGAACATCGAAAACTGCTTTCCCTTCTTCCCTTCCACCACCTCTCCCTTCCCCTGAACCATCTTTTACCTTTGAAACCAACTAAGAAGCAGGACAGTGACCTCCATCACTCTGTCCCTCTGACCAAGGCCCCAGGTGAGATCTCTGTTGTAAGGACCAGTGGCCACAGGCTGTGGCGCTCAGCAGGAATGATGGGACCCTTGCCCTCTGCCAGACTCCTCTAACACAGATGTCAGCCAGGCCCTAGCTCCCTG
>NW_028027455.1:0-607 GCF_054177405.1 Leptonychotes weddellii
AATGAAGTAACCCATAAATGAGGAAACTAAGCCATGGAATGGATGAGCAGTTTGTCCCTGGTCACAGTGCTGTGACACAGCCAGCCCAGGTCTGTGTGATTGCAAGTCCCTGGCCCATAAGCGCCATGTTGTCCAGCTTCTTGATGGATCATGTGAATGCAGTATGAGCAAGAATATTCTGGCTGAACTGGAGTAATCAGTGTTGAGGTGTCAGTATAGGGAACTAAATTGGGCAGGATCCTACAGGCCAAAGTTTACAGCTCTTTTTTTTATTATTACATTGTGCAGTATTGTGATTTAGAAGAAAAGTGTGTATTTGGTCATTCAGGTGATCAAAATATATTTCTCATGTATATTTGATCTTCACCCACAGTTCCTGACTCAAAGCTCCTCTATAACCCTTGGAATTTCCTAAGTGATGGGAGCAGTAAAGGTTTTGGGTTTGTTTGGTTTTTTCATTGTTTTTTTTTTTTGGAAAGCCCCTAAGATACAGGCTGGTTGCCAATGTAGCCAACTATGTGATTAGAGGGTTTGAATTTTCAGTCCCAGCCTCCAGGGAGGGGAGAGGACCTGGAGGTTCGATCAATTGCCAGTGGCCAGTGATTTA
>NW_028027456.1:0-607 GCF_054177405.1 Leptonychotes weddellii
GGGGGGGGGGGGGCGCGGGCCGTGCACACAGGCCAAATGCTGGCTCACTACTGACAAATAAACCTATTTAGCATGGAGTCATGCAGACTGGGGTTTGCATATTCTCAATACCCACTGAAAGGATATAATTTTCTCCAACATAATTCCCATTTCAAGAAAAGTGAAAAATAAATAAAAAGAAGCCCTATCAGGTTATGGCAAATATCCAGCAAAAAGAACAAACTCTTTGCTTAACAATTCAGGCTGAAACCTAGTTATTATAAGCGTTAGCACAGCTCTTCCTACCATCTCCCACTTAAGCAACTTCGAACAGGCCAATGAGCTTCCAGCAAAATCTAGGGGAAGTCTCACTCCCCCTGCTCTCTCTCTCTGTCAAATAAATAAAATCTAAAAAAAAAAAAAAAAAACACGCTTAATGGAAAACCTGTAAGAACCCAGTTTTCAAAAGAGCAACCACTTTTTTTAAAAGATTTTATTTATTTATTTGAGAGAGAGAAAGAAAGCACAAGCAGGGGAGAGGGAGAAGCAGGCTCCCGCGGAGAAGGGAGCCCAACATGGGGCTCGATTCCAGGACCCTGGGATCATGACCCGAACTGAAGGCAGCAGC
>NW_028027457.1:0-607 GCF_054177405.1 Leptonychotes weddellii
GTTAATGAGAATGAAGTCAAAGAATATTATGGGTATAACACCACAATTAAGGATAAAATTTAATATGTAAACATGATAGAGGTATAAACTGTTTAAAAATTGCTATCAATTCATAGAAAGTGTTTCTCTCATGCAAAGAGAATATACATTCAGAAGGGGTGATGAAATTAATTATATTATTATGACAATTCACCTACACGATACAATATTCACTGAACACTAACCAATGAAAGAAATACACAAGATGAGTCACAATCAAATATGTATGGCTGGTATTTGTACAAATATATACATAATAAGTAAAGGGCATAAAGCTGATTCATATTTAAGTTAAACTCACACTGTCTTGAATTGTACGAAGTTGACGATTGTCATGCTATAATAAGATACACAGATAAAAATGATACCACAACTAAATAATGTTGTGGAAGGTCCCATACAAAAAGAAGCACATTATTATGGAATTGTGGAACCAGAATAAGGCAAAATGTAACCAAAAAATTTCAATGTAAAAAATAGGTAAATTTTTTTTGAAAATTTTAAAAATTTTATTATGTTAATCACCATACATTACATCATTAGTTTTTTTTTTTAATATTTTATTTAT
>NW_028027458.1:0-607 GCF_054177405.1 Leptonychotes weddellii
CCAACCAATCCCCAGGTAGTGCCTGGGCTGCTGGTCTAGGACCACACTTAGAGAACCACTGGTCTAAAAAATGACCAGATTGACACCCCCTTTCAAGTCTGCACCTGGTCCAGCAGCATGAGAATCCCGTAGCATCCCAAACAGTCCTCAAAACAGGTACACAGGCAGGCAGAATGGTGCTTTGACGTGGCAATGATGATTTGTAAGCACAACGCTGATCAAGTCCTATGTTTCAAATGCTTCGGGATTGGGAGGGTGGAGGGGGTAATGGTGGGGTCCATAGTGACAGGATGGGTTATGGGCTTTCTCCCACCAAGCCCAGTTCAAAGAAGTTCTGCTATATAGAAGCCCCAGCCTCGGGGCTTTTCACTCCTCTGATATTTACATTCCAGGAATGGGAGGGTGGGATCCCTAGAGGTGGGGTTGGGGATACTGCCATCCAGTCAAGATGCCGGTATTGGGCCATCTATATTATATACCTGGGGACCTTCAACATTTTTGCTTGATAATATATATATTAAGACTTTTTTTTTAAAGTAATCTCTACACCCAACATGGGGCTTGAACTTACAAACCCAACATCAAGAGTCGCACGCTCCACTGACTG
>NW_028027459.1:0-10586 GCF_054177405.1 Leptonychotes weddellii
TAGAACCCTCAGTTTGTTTCTCAGAGTCCATAGTCTCTCATCGTTCTTCTCCCCCTCCGATTTCTCCCCCTTCATTTTACCCTTCCTACTATCTTCTTTTTTTAACATATAATGTATTATTTGTTTCAGAGGTACAGCTCTGTGATTCATCAGTCTTACACACTTCACAGCACTCACCATAGCACATACCCTCCCCAGTGTCTATCACCCAGCCACCCCATCCCTCCCACAGTGGGTCATATTCTTTTTGTTTGTTTTTTTTACCTACCACTAACATGTGGCTGAATGGCTAGACTGACCTGCCTTCCCTATTTCCTCTGATTTTGTGTTCATTTTGATTTTTCTCTTCACTCTGAATCTTATGTTTCCTTTGAAAGAGGGTCCTCCTCCACCATCCTCATCAGTGCATGCATGTACACATGCACGCACACACACACACTATTTCATACCCTTGACTTCTTTCCTTTATGGCAATTACAACCTACATTTTTCTCTTTTTGTTTGTCTATTTGCTTGATGTTTCTCAGGCTTCCCCGCTGGGTATATAAGCACACAAGGGCTCCCTTGTATATCCACAGTCTGCACAGCAGTGCCTCTCAGAGATAAAGGAGCACAATAATAATAAATACATTCTCACCTGATATCAGGTGCTCAGAATCCCATGGTGGGCAGCCTCAGCTATTTCAGTATTGGTAATTTTGGGAGCAAATAAGATTTTTCCTGCTGTTTGTCTTTATTTTTCCTCTAGGAGATGGTATATTTTATTCCTTTTTTAATTGTGGTAAAATATAATATAAATATAAAATATTTACCATTTTAACTACTTTAAGTATAAAATTCAGTGGCATTAATTACATTCATAATATTTTAAAAAAGACTTTATTTATTTATTTGACAGAGAGAGAGACAGCGTGAGAGGGAACACAAGCAGGGGGAGTGGGAGTGGGAGAGGGAGAAGCAGGCTTCCCGCTGAGTAGGGAGCCCGATGTGGGGCTCGATCCCAAGGCCCCGGGATCATGACCTGAGCCGAAGGCAGACGCCTAACAACGGTGCCACCCAGGTGCCCCACATTCACAATATTGCACAACGATCATCACTATCTCCAAAACCTTTTTCTCCCAAACAGAAACTCTCTACCCATTAACCAATAGCCTCCCATTCCTCCTTCCCCAGTCCCTACTTTGTCTCTACCAATATACCTACTCTAGATATTTCATATAAGTAGAATAATACAATATTTGACTTTTTGTGTCTAGCGTATTTTTCTTAGCATAATATTTTCAAGGTTCACCCTCATTGTAACATGGAATGGAACTTTTTTTAATGGCTGAATAATATTCCCTTGTAAAGATATACTGCCTTTTGCTCTCAATGTACACTTGAGTTGTTTACACCTGTTGGCTATTGTAAAATAGTGCGTTTACAGATATTGGTGTATGCGTATATTTTTGAGTCCCTGTTTTTGATACTTCTGAGTGGGCACCTAGAAGTAGAATTTGAAGGTAATGTGGTAACTCTACAGTTAACTTTTTGAGGTACCACCAAACTATTTTCCACAGCAGCTGCACCATTTTACATTCTGCTGAGTGTAGATTGGCTTCTCCTTGAACTGAGCTTATAAGCAAGGAATGTATTAAACAAAATCTTGAAGCAATTTCTCATAGATATGCCTAAAATTGTCAAACAGTTAGACAAGAAGAAATATTTTCACCTATGCCATTTGAATCTGAAGCACTTATAACAAAAACATGACAAACCAGCAGAGGTATTTAAGACTTATTTCAAGTGAGAAGGGAATAGCTGAAATACCTATGAACATAAACAAATAGCCACATAAGTGAGCTCAACACTTTAAAAAATAAAATGCAGAATATATTTTATTTCAATTTGAAATAAAAGTCCTAAAATTCCATGCAACCTGAAATCTAAAAAACATTTTGGAATTCCTAATCTTTGTCCTTTTTGGTAGAGAATAGGGAGAGAAAGAGAAATTCAGTCTTTCTAATTCTTAAGATTAAATCTTTTACTGAAATGAGCATATACCCTAAACCAATAAGTAAACACTTCATGTTATATTTGGAACAAAATGTTTCTTTATAAATAGGAATGTATTTTTTTTTCCTAGCCAGTTCCTGATTTTTCCATGTGACTCACTTGTTTCCAAAGAAATTAAAAAGATTAAAATCCACCATATAGAGTTTAATAACAATAAAAAAAGGACCAGTCCCCATTGTGTACACAGCTCAGCTCCAGGTACAGGGATAACTGTCTGGACACTGGGGAGTCATAAGAACAGAGATTCATTTTCAACAAGCCTGTTGCCCACACAACACTATAATTGCACAGCTTGTGTGGGTGTCTCTGTCTTTCTCTATTTATCTACCTTGTGTTCCCTGCTCATTTCCTACTAAAAAAAAGTAATCATAAAATAAGCCAGGTGAAATTAAAACAAACAAATTAGAAAGCATTTAGATATTTTGGATTCAAAAATAAAGCTCCCCCTCCCTGCTGCAATACTCTAAACATTTCTATCTGTAGGACTGGCAGTGTGAATAGTTCATTCATGTACCAATAGGACTTTAGCGCAGGTCACATACTGTACTCAAAAAAGCGTTGAGGTTCACAGCCTTGTTCTTCATCCTGGCTCTAATTCTATTAAGCTGTGTGATGTTGAGTGAGACATGAAATCTCTCTGAGCTGTGTTTTTTTAATTTGTAAACGGAGGAGGTTAAACTAGATTGTTGGTTTACACATGGTGTTATCTCAGAAGTTAAAATTAGATGTGACCGGTTGGCAAATTGGTAGGACTCCTTATGCTCACTTCAAACACAGTGGTTTTACCTTTATTTTTCTCATGCTTTTGGAGTCTGTGCACAATTTTGTTTGGGAGAAGAAAAAGTTCTCTTATTGGAGGCAGTGGGGGGAAACCTAGAAATATGAACCATTTAGTAACAATAAATTCTTTATCCAAGTATGAACTTCATGTATTTCCTTAATATAAACCTGTGAAAGTGACAGCATTTAACAGTTGGGGGTGCTGGTGAGCAATCTATAAGTAAGTGCTGGTGAGGTTCAGAGGAGCATGTATGTATCCACATGACTTCATAAAGGGACCAAAATGAAGAGTAGTAGAGTGCTCAAAAGTTGAGATTGTGGAGTACAAGTCAAAATTCTATTCTTCAACAGTTGGTTTTTTTTTTTTTTGCATCAGGATAATACATTAAATTATAAATTTATTTTGGTATAACTAAAATCATGATAGTTGTTATTGACAATTTACTATCATCAAACAAATCCATGTTTATTATTTTCATAAACGGTGTGACTCATGCTAAGGAACTTCTTTACCTCTTCCTAGTTCATGAAAATAACTTCAAGATGGAAATCAAGATGCTCTGATTCTGATCTTGGTTTCCTAAACTAACTCTACAGTCAAAGGCTGGCCTGTGCCCTCTAAGCATTTGTCCTGTATTTCTGTACAGTCACATTTTTGCCATAGTATAATTATATAAGCATAATAAAACGTTAAAAATAATAATAATGTAGACGCACATGTCTAAAATTTGGGTATCACAACTGTATAAGAAAATGACCTCTCCATAAGAAAACAACCACAGAAGCTGTTTTATCTCTCTGTCTCTGTCTCTCTACATATATATGTAATAATATCCACCTATTAATAATATATATTATGTAATAATACATGTAATAATATGTATATATGTAATAATATCTCTATATGTAATACATGTATATATATTAATATATATGTAATTATATATCTATCTATATCTATATATAGATATACATATTTATCTCAGGTTAATCTGTCTACAACTGAGGATAATATATCAGCTCTTGATGGCATTTTTTCAAAGAATATGTTAGATTTATAATCCATAGAGTTAGAAACATCCATGTTGGTCATTTTGTCCAACATCTTGCTTAACATGAGATCCTTTCCATACCATCTCTGACAGATTGTAACTAAACTCAGCACAGAGAATTTCAGCTACAGGAAGGATATTCTGTTATCAAACAGATCAACGTCTTTAAAAAAAACAACAACAACAAAGAACACTTGATAAAATGCCCTTCCTTGGATGTGGATTTTACTATTTTAAGACACAGACTAAGCTTTACCCATTGACCCCATCATCCCCATGCCAGTCCTTTAATTATGTGATGGAGGCTGACACGTTGCCAGGGCTGTCTACATGGGCACATAACCTGGGAATGTGACTTAGCAAGGCAACATGCTTGGTTTAATCCTCTGCTGTCACTGTTTTGATAGTCTTAATAATTTTAGAACAGTGATCCCACATCTTGATTTTATAGTGGGCCTTGCAAATTATGTAGCCAGTTCTGTATGTTTTCTTAAGTCATATGTTCCCAAGCTTAATAATCCCTGTTCCCTCATTCACAATGGCTTGCACTAGGTAGCTTATGTTCCTTTGTCAATGACCATGTTAGAAGGTGGTGCCCAGAATTAAGCCCGGTGCCCTAGGTATGGGCTGATCAGTGAGGAAATCAGAGAAATAATTGTGTCCTGTGCTGATTATCCCCTGTGTCTCCATGTCCCCGCCCACTCCAGACCAAATCTCTAGACTTCTTTGCCCTGCTTTGTGCTTAAAAGGTTGACTTTTGAAGAGGCAGCAATTGGGATCCCTTCTTGCTTGGCTTCCAGTGGGGTTTGGCTAAAGGGAGGCAATAGGAGTGGGGGGCGGCATACAAGAGAGAGGTCAGGATATTTCTTTCTCCCCCTTTCCCATCTCAGGGCTGCACCTCTGATAGAAGCTCCATTCCTCCCTGACTACACTTCCCTCTGGTTGGCCCCTCTTCCACAACTCATATCTCACTGGGCTCATAATACTATTTCTCTGCTTGTTCCATCAGTTCTAGTGGGTAATACTGGTTTCCTGTTGTTGCTGGTCCTTAGTGCTGACATCTGTGTGTAGTCTCTTCATTAAAGTATCTTCTTTCTTTCTTTCTTTCTTTTTTTTTTTTAAGATTTCATTTATTTATTTGAGAGAGTGAGAGAGAACATGAGCAGGGGGGAGCAGCAGAGGAAGAGGGAGAAGCAGACTCCCCACCGAGCAGGGAGTCCAATACGGGGCTCGATCTCAGGACCCTGAGATTTTGACCTGAGCTGAAGGCAGATGCTTAACTGACTGAGCCACCCAGGCCCCACCAAAGAATCTTCTTTTGAACCATATGAGGTAAATTCTGTCAAGACCCTGAATGATAAGCCATACAGCATGTAGATGTCATGTGTCCATTAATGCAACCAGTTTGCATATGTTTTGGGAAATTTCTCTAGAAGGCTCAAGTTGATTTTCTTTGCTTCACTCAGAAGCTGATCTTTCTCCTTCCATGTTTTCAATTGCCATCTTCAGGCTCATAATACTGAAATTTCTAACTCTGTAACAAACTGCTTCCAGAATCCATTCATTCAAACAAAAACAAAGAAAGAGTTACTGCATGTCAAGTACTCTTTCAAGTGTTAGGGATACAGTAGTGCCTAAGCACATAAAATCTGATATCCTGATGAAGCTTATATTCTTGTGAGGAGTGATAGATAATAAAACATAGGACTATGAGCAACTAAATGACATGAGCGACATAATTTAAAAAAGATCACACTGTTTGTGCTGAGAATAGACTGTCCGGAGCCTAGGGCAGAAGCCTAGAGAACAATTGTAACAATCCAGGTGAAAGATCATGGCAGTCCGACCAAGGTGGTGTCCGCAGGGGTGCTCAGGCCGGTGCTGAGCCTTGGCACACACCCTCTGCCCCTACTGCCTACTGAATCCCAAGTCAGGAGCCATACCTCATTGGCACTTTACTGGTTAACTTCAAACAAGGGGTGCATAACTTCACAATGGATTCAAGGTCAATAATACTCAGCACAGAAGGACAAGGAAAATAATTTTCCTATTTCTTAGCAATATTTATCACCTTTTTTTCTCAAATGTAAAAAAAGAAATGAAGTTATAGCAAGCTACCTAGGGAAAATTAAAAATAAAAGAACAGTGAAAAACCTTTTATTGATCATTAAAACTTGTTAAATGAAATAAGAATGTGATTATCATCTTTAATTGGCCTTGGTGTTCAGGTAAAGATAAGAAACTATTCAGATAAGCAAGGTTTTCTCAAAAGAATTTTTTTAAACATTTCATTTATTTTTATTTTAAGAGCAAGAGCCAGAGCGAGGGGCGTGGGGTGGATAGGGGCAAAGGGGGAGGGAAAGGGACAGAGGGGGAGGGGAAGGGAAAGGGAAAGGGAAAGAATCTCAGACTCCACACTGAATGATGTGAGGCTCAATTTCACAACTCTGAGATCACGACCCAAGCAGCCAGATGCTTAACCCACTGAGCCACCCAGGCACCCCTCTCAATAAGATTTGTAATGACTTTTTTAAAAATCAACTTTTATGAAAAAGTGAATGTCTATGTTTTCCAGAAGATAGAATAATCAATCATTATAATATTTAGAGCCCTAGGAATGGCTACCACAACCTACGCTTGATAGAATAAAAAGATCTTAATTTCTAATTATACTGAAAGCAAAAGAAATTGAGGAGATAGAGAAGGAGGAGGAGGCAGAGGAGGAGGGGGAGCAGGGAAATATCAGCAGCTATACTCTGAAGAAGTTCTCCAAGCTGTCCTATAAAGCTTTTCTAAAGTAATGTATAGTTGTGATTTTACACAGAAATCATAGAGCAATTCACTCCTTAAAGGGCCTCAATCTAGAACCCACCAAAATATAAGTCCCACAAGGGCTGCTCCATGCTCTGAATGGCCCTTTGCACATGGTAGCTACTCAGCAAATTATTGTCAATAAGTGAATCTAGCCCCTCTATTTTAAATAGATAAATTAATCAAATATTTAGCAATTATACTTCCACTATTTAATAAACAGTTAAATACTCATAATTCAACTATTCATATATTTAAGCCATTTACACTAAAATGTTACGATCTATCGCTTTTCCATTTCTTGTAGTCTTTCTTTTGGCCTTTTTTTCAGAAGGCTAAAACTCTAAGGCATATCATACTCATTCACGGTCAGTCTCATGATGTCTTGCATAAAGAAAGCCCTCTTTCTTCCTCCGTGTTTGGAAGAACTGAGCTGAGTGCACCAGGACTAAGGATGTACCAAAAGGAAGGAAGTCAGCACAGACCACAGACGTCCAGGAAGCTCCGTCCCCTGCTGGCCTTCCTCCAGTTCTGTTAGTGCTATTTGCACATAGCCAAATACCCCAGGATTGAAAATTAAAGCCTTCAGATTTTTTGGCAGAAAGAATGTATTCTAGAAGTAAGACCTCAGTGTTAGACTGTTTTGACTATCTGGGAGAAGACATCATTATTTAGAGTTTGCAATGTGAATGCTAACCTGCTAACCACCCCCGCCCCCCCAAAAAAAAAGAAAAAAAAAAAAAACCTCGATTTGAAAGCTGCACATATTTGTCATTATTTAGAAAGATTTTAAAAGGCCTAAATGTTTTCAATAGAAATTTTTCAACCACAAAAAACAGCATTTTATCATAAATTTGGCATTTGTCAGACCACTGAACTTAATTTAAATGGGCTAACCTTTGTCTCTTGGCAACGAGAATCCACAGGAATTGGTAGGCACTGTCTCAGGGGAAAGATCATGCTCCTCAATATTTATGAGCCACATTATTAACTCTTCCATCTTTTCTCTAGCTAAAGGCTGGCATTACTATTGAAAACCCCACAAAGTTAAACCACCAATATAGGAAGGAAGGATTTTCACTTCATTTTCTCTTGTTTTGTTTGTTTGCTTTATTTATATGTGTGTTCAATTAAGTTTAATGAAATAACAATGAAATTTAGATTTCTTAAAAACATTCTCCAAAGACATTACTCATAGCTCAAATAAAAGCCCTAATAAATGCACATTATATCAAGTCTTCCTGCTAAAATCCAAGGGAAAATGCATATAAAATATGATCTAAAAATTCCTTCAATCATTGGGATTTCAGACCCAGGTTCTGGTAGCCCACTCTCACTCCACCTCCCAGACTACTTGGTTTTTAACATAAAAATAAAGATGGTAGCCTTGATAAGTGTTACTACCCAGGGCTTGTGAGTAGCCTCTAACAGGATTGTGAGCTCTCTTAGGATTATGTGCAGCATTTCATATGGATGTACACACATACATTTTCCCAGGCTAACAGTCCATCAGATTCTCAAAGGGACCAGGAGTAAAAATGATGAGAAATTTTAATGTGGGAAAAAGTGTGTAAGACTAAAATTTAGCCAAGTCTGGATTCTGAATATAGTAGGGTGCTCACAAGTTATATATGGTGAATAAATCTCTCTGGGCCATTGTTACTTCATCTCTGAAATGAGAATAATAGGCTATCCCAACAATTCCACATTGTGCAGTGCAATCAACTGTAGCACCAAAAAGAGTAGATGTGAGAAGACTATGAATCTATAAGTGCATCAAACTCCATCTATAGATTGATAACATATCTCCCATATATGTTTCTAAAGAATGGTGACTTCCCTGTGATTAATAAAACAGAAAAGTATTTAAAAGCATCCCTCAATTAATTCTAGTTTTGGGTACTCTGTTTTCTGAATCAACCAATACTGAAAAAAAATGACAACTAAGTGTGGGCTCTGCCAAAACATACTGGAAGGGCTCGTCCAGATGACCCGTATGGTATGCACAATTCAGTAAACATAAAGTTCAAACATTTAATTAAATGTCCCAAATATGGGCCTATAATTTTATGTTTTAATTTTGAAGTTTCTGTTTACATACATCAAGATAATTTTAACACTTAGAGCATCTGATAGCAGGTGACTTTGTAGATGCATGGATTGCAGTAAAAGGATGCTGAGAGCTGTGGATAGAAAAACTCTTTCCCTTAATGTTATCTAGAGGTATGTACCTATGTTATATACATCCAAGTGTTTATTTCTTAGGTATTTTGGTTGCTGAATATAAGATTTAGTGTCAGACAAACTTAAGTTCATATCCTACCTCTTTCCCTGGCCAAATAAGTGGCCAAGTAAATAAACATTTTGAACTTCAATTTCATCATGTGAAATAAGGATAATATTAACCAAGTCATGCTACAGGACATACGAAAAAATTAGACTCTATATCCCACGTCTGATAGATTCTTGGTTCTGGATTATTGGTTCAGTCTGCACTTCCAAGGATATATGCACCCAACTAAGACCCAAGAAAGTTCTTATACTGGTTTTTTTTTTTTTTTTTTTTTTTTTTTTAAGATTTTATTTATTTATTTGAGAGAGAAAGACACAGTGAGAGAGGGAACACAAGCAGGGGGAGTGGGAGAGGGAGAAGCAGGCCTCCCGCTGAGCAGGGAGCCCGATGTAGGGCTTGATCCCAGGCCCTGGGATCGTGACCTGAGCCGAAGGCAGACGCTCAACGACTGAGACCCCCAGGTGCCCCCTGTTTTTTTTTTTTAGTAGAATTTTATTTTCCCCTTTTAAAAGTTTTTATTTAAATTCCAGTTAGTTAACATACATTGTAACATTGGTTTCAGGTGTACAGTATAGTGATTCAACGCTTCCGTACATCATCCAGTGCTCATCACAACAAGTGCCTCCTTGATGATGGGGATCATCACCTATTTTACCCATCCCCCTTCCCACCACCCCTCTGGTAACCATCAGTTTGTTCTCTATAGTTAAGAGTCTGTTTTTGGTTTGCCTCTCTCTCTCTTTCTTCCCTTTGCTCATTTGTTTGGTTTCTTAAATTCTACGTATGAGTGACATCATATGGTATTTGTCTTTCTCTGACTTATTTTGCTTAGTATTATACCCTCTCGATCCATCCATGTTGTTGTGAATGGGAAGATTTCATTCTTTTCTATGGCAGAATAATAGTCCATTGTGTATGTATACACACACACACACACACACACATTTTCTTTATGTATTCATCAATCATTTGTACTCTTTTAAATGGGTATTAAGGAGGGCATGTACTGCATGGAGCACTGGGTGTTATATGAAAACAATGAATCGTGGATCACTACATCAAAAACTAATGATGTATTGTATGGTGACTAACATAACATAATAAAATAAAATTTTAAAAAAATAAAAAAAAATTAAATTACCTTTTAAAATAAAACTGTAGCTAATTACTTATATTAATACATACAATAATAAAAAGGATTAGTAATAATTACTCATATTAATAATCCAATAATAAAAAGCAATAATATTGCTTTGTAGAGCAAAACTTAAAACAAGCACCATGTATAATTTCCTTTACCACTCATTTTTAACTGTAACTAAATACTGGCATTTTACAAATTTAATTAAGAAATTCCTTTATTCAGAAGACATCCAAAAGGCCAACAGACACATGAAAAAGTGCTCAACATCGCTCAGCATCAGGGAAATCCAAATCAAAACCTCAATGAGATACCACCTCACACCAGCCAGAATGGCTAAATTAACAAGGCAGGAAATGACAGATGTTGGCGGGAATGCGGAGAAAGGGGTGGGAATGCAAGCTGGTGCAGCCACTGTGGAAAACAGTATGGAGGTTCCTCAAAAAGTTGAAAA
>NW_028027460.1:0-607 GCF_054177405.1 Leptonychotes weddellii
AGTGGTTACACCAGCTTGCATTCCCACCAACAGTGTAGGAGGGTTCCCCTTTCTCCGCAACCCCGCCAACATCTGTCGTTTCCTGACTTGTTAATTTTAGCCATTCTGACTGGTGTGAGGTGGTATCTCATTGAGGTTTCATAAATCACCTGTTCTTGCTAGTGACCAGCCCCATCCAGAGGGTATCTGGGGGCCCCGTCCAGATATAATAAGTCACCTCATTAGCATAAACTCAAATGAGGGCTTCTTATGAATGACACTCTGCTCACTCAGGTACTTCCTGGGGTTTGAGGAGCTCTGTGCCTGGAACTGGAACAAAGATCAAATGTATTTCTTATCACGCCTGTCCTGGAGGTGGCCCCCTCACAGCGCAACCTTTCCATTCAGGCCTCAGCCTCCCCGATGCGACCCTAGCTAACAGGCCGGTCATGCTGGTGACCCCAAGACTCATGAAAAAGCCACTGCATGGTAATGCCTTCAACCTTGGCTTGACTAGACCCCACCAGAGCTGGAGGCATGGTGGCCACAGTTATTTTGGGGAGTCTTGCTGGGGGCATCCCTTAAGCCCCTGTTTCTGCTTGGGAGAAAGCTCTTGTTCATCCTCCAC
>NW_028027461.1:0-607 GCF_054177405.1 Leptonychotes weddellii
TAAGATTTTATTTATTTATTTTAGAGAGAGAGAAAATGAGCAGGTGGAGGAGTGGAAGGTGAGGGTGAGAGAGAATCTCAAACAGACTCCCCACTGGATGTGGAGCCTGATGTGGGGTTTGATCCCAGGACCCTGAGATCATGACCTGGGCAGAAATCAAGAGTCAGACGCTTAATTGACTGCACCACCCAGGCGCCCCACAACTTTAATTCTTAAAACGAAATATTTTACTACTCCATTTTACAGTGGAGAAACTGAGACCTGGGAAGGTAACAAAATTATCCACTATTATAACAACAAATACTACAAAATATGACCTGTATAGTCTAGCTTAAATATCTAGACATTAACTCCTAGGCCTTTATAACTCTTTCTTTTAATTTATTTTATTTTTTAAAATTTTTTATTAACATATAATGTATTATTTGTTTCAGGGGTACAGGTCTTTGATTCAACAGTCTTACACAATTCACAGCACTCACCATAATACATACCCTCCCCAGTGTCCATCACCCAGCCACCCCATCCCTTCCAACCCCTTCCACTCCAGCAACCCTCAGTTTGTTTCCTGAGATTAAGAGTCTTTTATGGTTTGTCTCCCTCTCTG
>NW_028027462.1:0-607 GCF_054177405.1 Leptonychotes weddellii
GTTTTGCAAGTTGCAGTTCCTATATAAGTTCTCACCTCCACCACAACTATCACCCACTCCAAACACACACACACAGCTTAGCTATTACCATAGACCATATTTTTATTTTGTTAGTCCCCTCTTCTGGTGGGTTTTTAGACTAAGTTAAGGATGGACCATCATCAACCCAAATTGGCAACAAAGTCCATTCAGTGGATAGTGATTTTATATCATGTTTATAATGGTAGTATTTTGACCTCTTTAAGAATGCTTTCACGTACTTTTTAAAATAATTTTTTAAACCATCTTCTATGACAATGATATCATATAACCTGGTGATTATCAATGATAAGAGTCCTGGGAATACCATGATTTAAGGAGAAGGATGTCTACTAATAATTTAGAAACTTTTATCAATAGGAGGAAAGAAAATATTGTAGAGGATAAAGAACAAACCTTGCAAGTAAACATACTGCAATTAGTTGCTTCTGGCATTTGGGTGGTCTTATTCTGGTGGTCTCAGGCAGAAGCATTGTATATTGTTTGGTCATTGATTTATCTCAAAGATCTTGGGCAAGATATCTCTTCCTGTGGATCATCTGCTTCTGAAGATTCACTAGAGAGTCTT
>NW_028027463.1:0-607 GCF_054177405.1 Leptonychotes weddellii
AAAGAAAAGAAAATATGTAAAAGCACAGTTAAGAGACCTCAAAACTAGAACAAACACATTTACTACATCTCTAATAGAAGTTCCAGAAGAGAACACAAAGCATGGAAGAGAAATGATATTTGAAAAGATAATGACATTGAGACTCATGCTAAATCTCAAGCTGGATAAATAAAAATAAATCCAAAAAACACATCCAGACACATCATAGTGAAACTGCTGTATATCAAAGACTAAAAGAATATGTTAACAGCATATGTAGGAAGAAACTGGCAGATTAAAGACAGACTGACATCATACTCCTAATCCAAAAGATAAGGAAAATAATGGGGACTTCAGAGAAAATAGCTGTATCCAGCTAAACTGTCTTTTAAGATCAAAGTCAAAATAAAGAGGGGCACCTGGGTGGTTCAGTTGGTTAAGTGTCTGCATTCCACTCAGTTCATGATCTCGGGGGTCCTGGGATTGAGCCCTGCATCGGGCTCCTTGCTCAGCAGGGAGTCTGCTTCTCCCTCTCCCTCTGTTCCTCCCCCACCTCCACTTGTGCTTGCTCTCTCTCTCAAATAAATAAATAAAATCTTAAAAAAAAAAACAAAGTCAAAATAAAGAG
>NW_028027464.1:0-607 GCF_054177405.1 Leptonychotes weddellii
GAATGCCTTTTGAGACTTAGGCTGAAAAGCCTTACAATATCCACTGCAGTTTTTTTGGTTTAAGCAACTCCCAAGACAAGTCTAGATTCACAAGGTGAATCTAGAAATAAATTTTACAGGAGGAGTGGCAAAGGCACATTGTATGGAACATGCCTATAAAGATAGGAAGAAATTGTTGTGACCGTCTATCTGTTCTCAAAACCTGACTCCTCCTTATGTCTGAGGGTACAATAAGGCATTTCATTAGCAGCTCAAGCAATAAACATCCTGGGCTCTAGTCAGTCATATTAGCAACAGTCTGCCTTTTTGAAGAGGAAACACAGAAGGCGTGTGGAAAAGGGGCAGAGGTTCCCTGTGAATGTGGACTTGCCTGCTGCCTAGCCACAAACTCAACTGTGTTCTTCTACACCTTGCTCCAATTTTATGCAAATGACCCCTTATTCCCATGAGACTCATCTCTAGTTATTCTGAGTTAATCAGTGAATGGTCTTCTTATGGTAACTCTTTCCTATCTAGTGGTGGTTTGAGACATAAGTTGGCCCAATCAAACTAAAGGAAAGTGCATACTACATAAAATTCTTGGCAGGAGGTCTCTCTCTCTCTCTCT
>NW_028027465.1:0-607 GCF_054177405.1 Leptonychotes weddellii
TGAAAGATTAAGAGAGTAACATTGAGTCCTAACATCAGTCCCTGGTTCTCTCGGGTTAGCAGCTTCCAAAAGTGTCTTTCCAAAAGATACCCTTTTGAGTTAGAGCTATCTTGGTTGAGTTTAGTTCCTTGTAGTCAATTAGTCCCTAAAATTCTTTTCTACTTGGTTGCAGAGCTTTATATCCCCAATGACAATAATGGAGTATAACTGTAAAGTAAACCCCATCCATGGAATTTATTACCACACCCCAGAAATAGGACCCATTCTATGCCCAAACCTTGAGAACATTCCAGGGATGGCACAGAAAAAGGTAAAGTCAAGCACAGTGTCAGTTGCAAGCCAAATACCAAATCCTGTGAGCTTTCTTTGGATGGTGTGGAAAACCAGATAAAGTGAAATCATGGAGTCCCTGAACAGTGTTCTTTAAGACCAGAGACCAAAAAGCCTAGAATGTTCTTCATGACTATGTATGCATTACTAATGTGGCAAACAAAGGTATGGCCCCCAAAGATGTATGCATCTTAATCCTCAAATCTGTGAATGTTACTTTGTATGGCAAAACCACATTTGCAGATGTGATTAAATTAAGGATCTTGAGACTTGGAGA
>NW_028027466.1:0-607 GCF_054177405.1 Leptonychotes weddellii
GTAACTTCTTCTTTTTATACTTTTCTTGACTTATATGATCTTTTTTTTTTTTTTGTACCTTTTACCCCACTTCCTTCACTGGATTCCCTTCCATTTAAGTATAGACCTGCATGTCTTTGCTCATGATATTTTCCTTCATATAGATGATCCTTCCTCCTCCACACTTCAAATTTATCTTTCAAGGAGTATCACAATGAGTTTCTCCTTAATCATTTTTTCTATAAAACTCTGTTTCTTGACCATTTATATAGTGTGTGAATTCTTAGTATATGATTCATCTTGTACTATTTACCTTGAATTCCTGTTCATTAATGTTCCTCCACCCCCAGAATATTTTAAGAATATTATGAGGACAAGGAGAAGCAAGATGGTGGAGGAGTAGGAGACCTGGATTTTGTCTGGTCCCAGGAATTCAGCTGGATAGGGATCAAACCATTTTCAGAACACCTATGAACTCAACAGGAGATTGAAGAAAAAAATAGCAGCAAATCTCTGAACAGAAAAGTTACCACTCTCTGGAAGGTAGGATGTGTGGAGAAGTGAATCCGAGGCGATATTCAGGAAGATAGACGGTGGGGAAGGGGGCCTCTGTCACCCACTTCTGGCA
>NW_028027467.1:0-607 GCF_054177405.1 Leptonychotes weddellii
GAACACTATGAAATCCAAACTGATGATAGTTCCAATAGGGTTCATATTAAAAATATTTAAAAACTAGTATGTCATGGATATCCAGTAATCTAAAGAGATGCTGGCTCAACTGGGTATTGTAGGCAAGTGTTGAGTCACTATATTGTACATATGAAACTAATATAACACTGTATGTTAACTAACTGGAATTTAAACAAAAGCTTAAAAAAAGATGCTGGCTCAATTAGAATCATCAGCAACTGTAAAAAACAAAAACAGAAACATATGAATGTACTAGTGCATTCTGGATAAGCAATAGCATTTCCTGAAATGAAGATAAATTCCTTTAGAGAGAATTTGCATTTGTTTTTTCTAGATGGCTGGGGCCATTACTGTCCAAGACAACTTTAAATTACATTTTGCCTTAAGATTCACTGGCATCCAAAGTCATGTGAATTTCAGCTGTAAATATTCCTAATAGCCATATTTTGATTCTAGCTGATCAGTAGTCACTCTTCTCACCTTCTGAATAGAAATTGGTTAGAGTTTTTTTTTAATTTTTTATTGTTATGTTAATCACCATACATTACATCATTAGTTTTAGATGTAGTGTTCCATGATTCATTGT
>NW_028027468.1:0-607 GCF_054177405.1 Leptonychotes weddellii
AGCATTTCAGTAATATCAATTCTGTTCCATCTTAAGGTCAACAACAGTAACCAGAATTCTTTTTCTTTTTACTTACTGTTTTATTTTTTTTCCTTTTCATCATAATCAGTGTACTTTTAATCCTCATCACCTTTTTACCCCATCCCCCCCACCTCCTCTCTAGTAACAATAAGTTTGTTCTCTATAGTTAAGAGTCTGTTTCTTGGTTTCTTTCTCTCTAATTTTCTTTCCTTTGCTCATTTGTTTTATTTCTTAAATTCCACATATGATGGAAATCATAAGGTATTTGTCTTTCTCTGACTAGCTTGTTTTGCTTAGCATTATAGTTAACAGATCCATCCATGCCGTTGCAAGTGGCAAGATTTCATTCTTTTTTATGGCTGAATAATATTCCATTGTGTGTGTCTATGTGTATATATATATATACATACATACATATACAAGCTTTCTGTTCCTTTCTCTCTTTCATGATGAAAATGTTCAT
Organism: Leptonychotes weddellii; assembly: GCF_054177405.1. Lineage (NCBI taxonomy): Eukaryota > Metazoa > Chordata > Mammalia > Carnivora > Phocidae > Leptonychotes > Leptonychotes weddellii. The sequence goes on from NW_028027468.1 coordinate 485, forward strand.
TTGCTTGGTTTCCTATAATTCACATAGTCTTTCTTCACTCTTACATTATTTTTTTCTTTTCGTTCCTCTCAGTAGTTAATTTCAAATAGTCTGTATTAGATTTTGCAAATTAGTCTTTCTGCA
>NW_028027469.1:0-607 GCF_054177405.1 Leptonychotes weddellii
ATGTCTATGCTGTGGCCGTCAGCGTCACGTGGGGCTGAGTCGGGACAGGGTTCCCCTGCAGGCTGGCTGGTGGCAGGCTTCCTGGGGGAGGAGGACGGTAGGGCCCGAGGGACGGGCAGAATCCCTGGACAGGTAGGCCTTCCCGCCTGCACGTGGACCGTGGAGAGGAGGCCTGGGGGCTGCCTGAGCATGACCCCCAGCCGGCTCCCTGGGGTCCAGACGCGCTCTGGGATGGCCCCTGGAGGATGCGGACGTGCCCCAATCGCAACACTGTCCCCCTCCCTCTGCGAGCTAATCTGGTGGCTGAGTGCACGTTCTGCACGGGCGAGGTCACCTGTCCCCTCCTTGTGCCCTGCTAGGCCAGCCCCGGGCCGGCCTGCGCGCCCTTGCCTCCGGACCCTCAGCCAGGCGCCTCTGTGTGCACGGCTCTGAGCCGTGCTGGCGTCCCTCCCCGGGCCTCCGAGCAGCCGCACGACCGCCTCTCCTCCGAGTGGTGGAGCTGCACGCGAGGCTGGGAACATTGACAACAGATTGTTTCATAATTAATTGAATAGCACAGCCTGGACATTTTCAATCACCTGCTGACAGGAGTTACTTTGTGCAGCTC
>NW_028027470.1:0-10582 GCF_054177405.1 Leptonychotes weddellii
TATTAAGGAGGGCACGTACTGCATGGAGCACTGGGTGTTATATGAAAACAATGGATCGTGGATCACTACATCAAAAACTAATGATGTATTGTATGGTGACTAACATAACATAATAAAATCAAAAAAATAAAAATAAATAAATAAATAAATGTGCACTTCTTTCTAAATAGACCTAATAATAAAACATGAAATATAATCAGTGAAATCTTTCTATACATTCAAAATCTGTCCTGAAAAGCAGTTACAAAACAATTAAGCACCTACGGTATCACTGCCTTCACACAAAGACCAGAAGTGCACAGGTAGTACACTGTGGGACCATTAACAGGGAGAAAAGACAATGGGAACAGGATCCTGGAGATGTCAGGAGAGAGCTAACACAGAGCCAAGGAGTCTTGGCAAGGGAGATCCCTAGAGATTCAAGTGAAGGAGAGGGGACAAGAAGAGGGCTGCCTTTGATGTCCATTGGGAAGGAATAAGGAGTTTTAACCCAGTGGGACTGAGGCAAGGACAGTGGCAAGGGGAGTCCATAGGATGCAAGGGCCTCAGCAGAAAACTGGTGGGCCTACACAGAAATCAACCTGGAGTTCACATATGGCAATTCTGTGAGTCAAGATCACAAGAATCCATTTGAGCCATAAGATGAAAATCCATAATATTCAAACTAAGGAGGTCAATAGTGTTGAGAGCTATTTCTCAGCCAGAACACTTGGGTCCTTACCCTGGCTGCCACCCACAAGTGTGAGCTGATGGTCAACTTACTTGACCTCTCTTGTCACACTGTCTGAAGCTTGGGAGAAATGATATGCCCACCTCATGGGGAGGTGTTGGGGGAGAGGACATGACCTCCAGTTGACCCATAGCTGGACCCAGGCAATTGGAGGCTCCTCACCACCCTCCCTTTCCTTGGAATGCAGGTTTCACTTGCCTGCTCCACTCCCAGAAGCAGCCCCAAGCACAGTGCCTTGAAAGAGTGATCTGGTGTTGAGACCATCTGAACTGGGTATGTGACTGAACCCATTTAAGGCCTCTCTGTAAACTTTCTGATTCTGGCAGGTGGGTGTGGAGATTTACCCTTTTTGTGACTTCCCAAGACAACCTTCTTATGTAAGATCCCTTGCTCATTAAACCTGCCACATACAACCCGGAGTGGCCAGCCTTTTCTTTGGTTTCTCCCTACACTCTGTGTACTGGGGCTGCCTTCAGATTACACCTGGAAAGCTACAGAAGAGGTTGCAAACCAAGGAAGGGTGACCACACATCTCAGTTTTCTCAGAAGAATCCTGGTTTATGCTGCTCTCCTGGCATGCCATCCATTTTGGGACCTCTTTTGCACTCTAAATTACCCCCTTTGGGCCAAAAAATGTCATCATCCTCCTACGCATTAGGAGCAAAGGATGTTTGCTCCAGTGCCTTCCCTCAAGTGACCATTCTATTATTGTTTGCCATTCATGTTTTACTGAATTTTGAAAACATAAACACCCATTGCTGCTGGGCTCTGAGAAGATTAATACACCACAGTATGTGGAATATGTTTGACAGAGAAGTTCTGTGTAAATTATATCTCAATAAAACTCTTCCAAAAAGAATTCAGAAGAGTACCAAGTAAGCATGGATCAAAATACAGTGCTTTTTGTTCAAACACAGGACTTTTACCTCAGATCTCAACATGACCTTCTCTAGGTCTTTCAGAGAATGTGAAGTTCAACCAAGTTTCCAGTGGTCTTTGATGGTCCTGGTAGTCCTTCAGGGTTTATCATAAAAGCGTTCTCAATTTTATAAAATGAATCACTAGCAGCTGCCATGAACACAGCACCTGTTCTGTGCCCAGCCCTTTTCTGAGGTCTTATGACAATCCCAGGACTATTCCCTGGGTACAAAGAGATGCAGCCTTGAAATCTCCATAGCAGGCTTGGCCTATGGAAAGTAGTGGGCCTGGTCTAGGAATGGCCTAGATACTGTGAACAGCCAACATCTCACTGCCTTCAAGATGTCTCCAAGCCCAGGGCCTTTCCTAATGTTTCTGGCCTGGGTAACTCCAACCTTCCCCAAGTTCTAGACTTTGGCATGATCTTAATGAGGAAGAGGTTCACTTCCAAAGAACATGCCTGAGGTTAATGTCCCAAGCCATGCAGGTGAGGGGCAGAACCAGTTTTACAGAATGAGTGGGAAAAAAATGTGGGTATCTTGTCCCCAAATACTGCTAAGTTGATCCATATCAGTAACTCACAATTGAAAAACACTTATCTGGGCTCTTTATTCTGTTCCATTGATCTATGTGTCTGTTTTTGTTCCAGTACCATGCTGTCTTGGTGATCACAGCTTTGTAATATAGCTTAAAATCAGGCAATGTGATGCCCCCAGCTTTGGTTTTCTTTTTCAATATTTCCTTGGCGATTCAGGGTCTTTTCTGGTTCCATAAAAATTATAGGATTATTTGTGCCAGCACTTTGAAAAATGCCATTGGCATTTTGATCGGGATGGCATTGAAAGTACAGATTGCTCTGGGCAGCATAGACATTTTGACAATGTTTATTCTTCCGATCCATGAACATGGAATGTTTTTCCATCTTTTTGTGTCTTCTTCAATTTCTTTCATAAGTGTTCTGTAGTTTCTAGAGTACAGATCCTTTATCTCTTTGGTTAGGTTTATTCCAAGACATCTTATGGTTTTTGGTGCTATTGTAAATGAAATCGATTCCCTAATTTCTCTTTCTACTGTTAAATTGTTAGTGTATAGGAAAGCAACTGATTTCTGTGCATTGATTTTGTATCCTGCCACGTCACTGAATTGCTGTATCAGTTCTAGTAATTTGGGGGTGGAGTCTTTTGGGTTTTCCACATAAAGTATCATGTCATCTGCGAAGAGAGAGAGTTTGACTTCTTTTTTGCCCATTTGAATACCTTTTATTTCTTTTTGTTGTCTGATTACTGTTGCTAGGACTTCTAGTACTATGTTGAACAATAGTGATGAGAGTGGGCATCCTTGTTGTGTTCCTGATCTTAAGGGGAAGGCTCTCAGCTTTTCACCATTGAGAATGATATTCGCTGTGGGTTTTTCATAGATGGTTTTTATGAACTTGAGGAATGTTCCTTCTATCCCTATACTATGAAGAGTTTTAATCAGGAAAGGATGCTGTATTTTGTCAAATGTTTTTTCTGCATCAATTGAGAGGACCATATGGTTCTTGTCACTTCTCTTAGTAATGTGTTCTAATCACACTGATTGATTTGTGAATGTTGAACCACCCTTGCATCACAGGGATAAGTCCCACCTGGTCGTGATGGACAATCCTTTTAATGTACTGTTGGATCTTATTAGCTAGGATCTTGTTGAGAATTTTGGCAGACACATAGATCAATGGAACAGAATAGAGAACCCAGACATGGACCCTCAACTCTATGGTCAACTAATCTTCGACAAATCAGGAAAAAATATCCAATGGAAAAAAGACAGTCTCTTCAATAAATGGTCCTGGGAAAATTGGACTGCTATATAGAGAAGAATGAAACTCAACCATTCTCTTACACCATACACAAAGATAAACTGTAAATGGATGAAAGACCTCAATGTGAGACAGGAATCCATCAAATCCTAGAGGAGAACATAGGTGGTAACCTCTTCAACATCGGCCACAGCACTTCTTTCAGCACAAGTCTCTAAAGATAAGGGAAACAAAAGCAAAAATGAACTTTTGGGACTTCATCAAGATAAAAAGCTTCTGCACAGCAAAGTAAACAGTGAACAAAACAAAGAGGAAACCCACAGAATGGGAGAAGATATTTGCAAATGACACTACAGATAAAGGGCTGATATCCAAGATCTGTAAAGAACTTCTCAAACTCAACACACAAAAAACAAATAATCAAGTTACAAAATGGGCAGGAGTCATGAACAGAAACTTCTCCAAAGAAGACATACAAATGGCTAACAGACACATGAAACAATGTTCAACATCATTAGCCATCAGGGAAATTCAAATCAAAACCACCTTATACCAGTTAGAATGGCAAAAATTGACAAGGCAAGAAACAACAAATGTTGGAGAGGTTGTGGAGAAAGGGGAACCCTCTTGCACTGTTGGTGGGAATGCAAGTTGGTACAGCCACTTTTGAAAATAGTATGGAGTTCCTCAAGATGTTAATAATAGAGCTACCCTATGATCCAACAATTGCACTACTGAGTACTTACCCAAAGACACAGATGTAGTGAAAAGAAGGGCCATATGCACCCCAATGTTCATAGCAGCAATGTCCATGATAACCAAACTGTGGAAGGAGCCAAGATGTCTTTCAACAGATAAATGGGAAGATGTGGTCCATATATACCAGGGATTATTACTCAGCCATCAGAAAGGATGAATACCCAACTTTTGCATCAACATGGATGAAACTGGAGGAAATTATGCTGAGTGAAATAAATCAAGCAGAGAAAGACAATTATCATGTGGTTTCACTTATTTGTGGAACATAAGAAATAGCATGGAGGACATTAGGAGAAGGAAGGGAAAAATGAAGGGGGGAATCGGAGGGGGAGACGAACCATGAGAGACTATGGACTCTGGGAAACAATCTGAGGGTTTTAGAGGGGAGGAGGGTGGGGGATGGATTAGCCCAGCGATGGGTACTAAGGAGGACATGTATTGCTTGGAGCACTGGGTGTTATATGCAAACAAGGAATCATGGATCACTACATCAAAAACTAATGACGTACTGTATGGTGCCTAACATAACATCATAAAAAAATAATAAATAAATAAATAAATACACTTAAAGATCATTTAAATTTTAAGAAACCTCCTTCATAGGCTTTTGGCTGATGCATGAATAGCTGAGAAAAGATGGTTCTCACTGACTGTTATTACTTTTATGAAGTATGGCAAGGCTCAATGGCTAAAATCTTGGTGTGAGTATATCTCAGGTCTTCCATGAGCCTGAGGACAGGCCAAATATAACACTCTTGCCTAATACTTTCTCTCTTTTCCATGACACAAGGTATTCAGGGTAAAATCTGTATCTGTACAAATTCACCCATACACCATGGTTTGTCATAATTAAGTGTCACACAAACACCCAAACTGAAGGCTCCTTCATTCCTTTAGTTTCTGAGCATCATTTGGTGACCTGACTTAAAGCCCCTTTTGGGAAGAGAAAACATCAGGCCAGCTACACGTGCATCCTGACCTTTTGGTTTCCTCTATTTCTCCTTGTCAACACTGACTTTCCAATGAGTCCTTTGTGGGCTGAGTTTACTGCTCGTTGATTCACCTGAGCATGATCATCATCTGCTATGGAGAAAACATGAAGGTAAAAAATATATACCTCTTATTGTTGGTACCATATACATGATGTGGGATATTATTTTATTTTATTTCATTTTATTTTACTTTATTTTATTTTATTTTTTGCTGAATAAGAAGCCTCTACAGGTTCCTGTGTCCCCACAGGTAATAGGGAAAGTCCATAGTATGTGAGGCACCAGGGAGAGTCCACATTAAGACCTAGCCAAAAAGTTTCTCTTTTCATAACTAAAGTCCTTCATTTATTTGCCTTGGAATGGAAATTGGCAGCAATGGTCTACTGGGGGAAAACACACATAAAAGAACATCACCTTCTTCCCTATTTCTAGCTTCTCCCAATTGGAATTGATCTTGGCAACTTATGCTCCAGCTGAATGATGAGAAGAAATGAGTCCCTAATAATCCAAACGGCAAATCCTGCGTTCGTGAGTAATTAATTCATCTCTCTGGCTCTCTCATCAATTTCTTTTTATTTTTGTTAACTTGAGTCTACTTTGTGTCTCTTGTTCCTATTACCCTTCTATTGTACCTGCTTAAACTGATGTGGTTTTTTTATTTCTATAGAATGAGGTTGTCCTGTGTCTCTCTTGCACCAAGAGGTACTCTGTGTTTGCTTTCCTTATCTTGCCAAATACCAAGTGCTCCGGAGCCTCTGTACGTGCTCTTCCCTCTCCTAGAACACACTTTCTCAGACCTTCCCCTTGATATCATTGTCCACTTGTCCAGGCTTTAAAGTCCATCCTCCTGTAGCTGGCCTGGACCTCTGTACAGGACACTGCCCCTCGTGGTTGTTTTGTTGTTCTGTGCAGCAATCACTTTCTGATGTCACTCATTCGGTTATGGGCATGTTTGTTGCCTCCCTTGTAAGAAGTAAGCTCCACAGGGTCGAAGTCCTGGTCAAACACCTGAATCTGGGGCACACAGCATACGCCCCAGTCATGGGCGAAGCTCATGGTTACTGCCGAACCATGGGTGGATGGGTGGATGGATGGATGAAATATTTTATTCATTATTACCTTGTTTGAAGCCCTGGAAAAGCTCTTTACAGAGTCTCTGTCATCCTTGCAAAACCCGGCATGGTATTATTCCTGCTCATTTTAGAGATGAGGAAAAGGAAGCTTGAAATGACCAGTAGTTTAAGTTACCCAAGGACACTTCATGATTAGTTGTTGCATCCAAGATCTGAATCCACATCTGCTTGAGCCCAGACCTGGTCACGGTTCCTCCACTCAGCACTGCCTCTGCTGAGCAACCTCTTGCTCTACGGCTTCACATCATCCTTTGAATTGGTGGGAAAAAATTCCTAAACAGCTAAAAAAAAAATTCATAGATTTATAATAGACTGGATTTATGAAATTGAGTTGATTAAATAAGATATTCTCTTTTAAGATTTTATTTATTTATTTGAGAGTGAGAGAGAGAACACAAGCAAGGGGGAGAGGCAGAGGGAGAAGCAGGCTCCCCACTGAGCAGGGAGTCCAACACCGGGTTCAACCCCAGGACCCTGAGATCATGACCTGAGCTGAAGGCAGACGCTTAACCGACTGAGGCAGCCAGGTACTCCAAATGAGATATCCTTTGTAAAAACAACCTCAGTGAAAATTAGACATTGTGAGTATTCCCAAAGGTCAAGCACCTTACTGAAGTGTCTATGGATGAGGAAAGTCTGCCCTCCAGAGGAGGTATGTGGTATTCGTCTTTATACCAATGCAGTTTTAAGATACAATATTTAATTGGGTTTTTAAGGAAATTGGCCAAAAGTACCTAAGACACCCAAAAGTCGTAATGAGTCCCTCCCCCCTCCTTCTCCCAAACACTTCACGGTCTGTGACACCAAAAGGACCCTTGCCCAGGATCCACATCTTAAAAGATCCCCCTTATTACACACAAACACACACACACACTATTTTCTTTTATTTATATATTTATTTATTTATTTTAATTTCCTTAACCTTTTTATTTTAAAATAATTATAGATTCACAGAAAGTTGCAACAAACGTGTGCAGAGATGTTCTGTGCATCCTTCAGCCATGGTCCCTCAATGGTAAAATGTTAAATATCTATAGTACAATATCAAAGCCCAGAAATCGTCACTGATACAAAGCACTTACTCAGATTTCTGCAGTTTTACATCTGTTCATTTGTGTGTCTGTACAGTTTTATGCAACTTTATTACATGTGTCCCTTCATGGAATCACCACCATAATCAAGATACAGAGTTATTTCCTCACCGAAAGTCCACCTTGTGCCACCCTTTTTGTAGTCACACCTGCTCTGTCACCTTCATTCTTAATCCCTGGCAAGCATTATAATTTTGTGATTTTAAGAATATTCTAGAATCTGGGCGCCTGGGTGGCTCAGTTGGTTAAGCGACTGCCTTCGGCTCAGGTCATGATCCTGGAGTCCCTGGATCGAGTCCCGCGTCGGGCTCCCTGCTCGGCAGGGAGTCTGCTTCTCCCTCTGACCCTCCCCCCTCTCATGTGCTCTCTCTCATTCTCTCTCTCTCAAATAAATAAATAAATAAATAAATCTTTAAAAAAAAGAATATTCTAGAATCTCTTTTTTAAGATTTTTATTTATTTATTTGACAGAGAGAGACACAGTGAGAGAGAGAACACAAGCACAGGGAGTGGGAGAGGGAGAAGCAGGCTTCCCGTGGAACAGGGAGCCCGATGCGGGGCTCGATCCCAGGACCCTGGGATCATGACCTGAGCCGAAGGCAGACACTTAATGACTGAGCCACCTAGGCATCTCCAAGAATATTCTAGAATCTTATGTCGCCTTTTTATAGCGTGCAATCTTTTGAAATTGTGGCTTTTTTCACTCAATAGAATTCCTCTCTTGTGTGTATCAATAGTTAGCTCCTTTTTATTACTGAATAGTAGTCCTGAATGTGTTTGCAGTTTGCTTAACTTTTTACCCATTGAAGGACACCTGGGTTATTTCCAGTGTTTGTTGAATTTGAATGAAACTGCTTTGAACATTTGTGAACAGGCTTTCACACAATTATTTAGTAAGAGGACATGGACCATCCTCAGTTCTCAGTGCTCTGGGTGCATCCTCACTGGGGAGGGAGGCTGCACCATCTCTCTCCGCCTCTCAAAAATGGGGACCTTAGTCCAGCCTCTCTCACTTTTGGACCATAAAAGGAGAGGTAAAGGAAGACATTCAGCTGCAGGAACTGGAGATGGACACACAGATATGCAGGAATTTGCATCTGTCGAGATGAGCACTGGCCCATTTGATGAAAGTGTCTACATATTGAACGGAGCAAATTTCATGCAAGAATTGGTAATAGAGGTTTTGAAGGACTGGAGCAGTAAAAAGGGAACATGAAGTATGTCCAATAATTGATTATTTGAAAAGACAGCACTGAGTCTAGAATGGAAGGGGGGAAAAAGGATTGTATACTAAAGTAAATGGAGTAACACATCAACAAAAGTGCCTATGGCTAAAGATACACAGGTGTTCTACTACACATATTATTGCATCATTTCTGTAACTTTGAAGTTATTTTCAAGTACAAAGTTAAAAACTGTATTCCTGAGGCAAAAATGTATTGGGATGAACACAGCCTCTTTGTTCATCTCCCTGGTGATGAGGATGTTGAGCATCTTTTCATGTGTGTGTGTATTGGCCATCTGAATGTCTTCTGCCCATTTTTTAATTGGATTATTTGTTTTCTGTGGTGTCCAAGAGAATATTCTCAACAACGTGTTTTCCTCCCTTTTTGTCTTTAATAGGGTTGTGTTTTTTTTTTTTAAAGATTTTATTTATTTATTTGAGAGAGAGAGAATGAGAGAGAGCACATGAGAGGGGAGAGGGTCAGAGGGAGAAGCAGACTCCCTGCCGAGCAGGGAGCCCGATGCGGGACTCAATCCCGGGACTCCAGGATCATGACCTGAGCCGAAGGCAGTCGCTTAAGCAACTGAGCCACCCAGGCGCCCGGGTTGTGTTTTTTTTTAAGAGTAGTTTTAGGCATATAGCAAAATTGAGCAGAAAGTGCAGAGTTCACACATATCTCCTACTCACACACACACAACCTCCCCCACTATCAACACTATCAACTATCAACATCTCCCACCAGATTACACAGAATGAACCTCTATGGACACATCCTTATCACCCAAAGCCCAGAGTTTACCTTAGGGTTCATTCTTGGTGTTTTACAGTCTATGCCTTTTGTGAAATCTATAAATGATGTGCACGCCCCCTTATAGTACCGAAGAGTTTCTCTGTCCTTAAAATCATCTGAGCTCTAATCCTTCCTTCCTCTCCCAACCCCTGACAACCACTGCTTTTTTTAATGTCCCCATAGTTTTGACTTTTCCAGAATGTCTGCCACTGAATGCAGAGATCCAGCAGAGCCCTAAACTCCTTAGGGATGCCAGAGCCACTCACTGGGAGCAGCCTGAGCTCCTGAATGACTGGATTTGGTCAGGATGTGTCATGGACAGGCCACTGGGAGCACCCTGCTCCAGGTCAATGTAACAGTTATTTAGAATGTCCGGCAAGGGGGCGCCTGGGTGTCTCAATCAGTTAAACATCTGACTCTTGGTTTCAGCTCAGATCATGATCTCAGGATCGTGAGATTGAGCCCCGTGGCTGGCTCCGTGCTCAGGGTGGAGTCTGCTTGTCCTTCTCCCTCCTCTTCTTCCCCTATCCCTGCTCATCGGCGTGTACATGCTTACTCGCTCTGTCTCTCACTCTCTCAAATAAATAAATAAAATCTTTAAAAAAAATTCTCTTTTTGCCCCCTCGTCCCCTGCTCTCTCTCTTAAAAAAAAAAAAAAAGTCTAGAATGTCCAGCAAGGAGGGTACATGTTATCCATGATATTGTCTAGGAAAACTAGCTTATGATAATCAGTAAAATCAGTTGACTTTTGTTTGTTAACATATAATGTATTATTTGTTTCAGTGGTACAGGTCTGTGATTCATCAGTTTTAGACAATTCACAGCGCTCACCATAGCACATACCCCCCCAATGTCCATCACCCAGCCACCCCATCCCTCTCACCCCCCTCCACTCCAGCAACCCTCAGTTTGTTTCCTGAGATTAAGAGCCTCTTATGGTTTGTCTCCCTCTCTGGTTTCATCTTGTTTCATTTTTCCCTCCCTTCTCCTATGATCCTCTGTCTTGTTTCTCAAATTTCTCATATCAGTGAGATCATATAATTGTCTTTCTCTGATTGACTTATTTCGCTTAGCATAATACCCTCTAGTTCCATCCACATCATTGCAAATGGCAAGATTTCAATTTTTTGATGGCTGCATAATATT
>NW_028027471.1:0-607 GCF_054177405.1 Leptonychotes weddellii
GAGAAAATACAGGCTGACCAATAATCATATGATCAGGTGCTAAAGCTCCTCAGCAATGAAGGAAAAGCAAACCAAGACCACGTAAGATACAGTTTTGTGTTCATTTGATTGTCAACGATTGAGGAGCCTTAGAGTATCAAGTATTGGGCAAAGTATAGGTCGAAGGAACCTCCACGCTTTCCTGGGGAAAATGTAAATTGGTACATGTCCTTCAACACAATGGCAATTATCCAGTAAACTTGGAAGCTTGCATAGCCTATAAACCAACAATTTCACTCCAAGAAACACCAAAGACACCGTGACCATGTGCAAGATGACTGATACAGGACTGCTCCTGGCAGCACCACGTATGAGTCAAAACATGTGAATAACTGAATGTACACAGAGTGGATGAATACGATGTGAGACAGGAACTTTTTATTGATTTTCTTCAACTGAAGGAATTTGAGCCTATTTTTATGTTGAGTAGAGAAAGGAAGACGTTACATTACACAACAGAATATGAATGAAGAAAACATTTTCCTGAAAAGGTGTGCTCTAGACTCTGGTTCAGGAACTGGCTAGGGCCAGGGGCAAGACCTCTCTCGCTAGGTCTTGGAAGGGGAAG
>NW_028027472.1:0-607 GCF_054177405.1 Leptonychotes weddellii
ACCAGACTCTTACTGGTGCTATCATGAGGGCTTTCCCAGAGGAGGTGATATCAAAGCAGTACCCTGCAGGATGAGAGAATCAGGAGAAGGAAAGGGTGCTCCAGGCAGGGGGAACAGGATGAACAAGACCTGGAGCTAAGGATTGGAAATGAGGTTTGGCAGCCCTTTCTCGAACAGGCAAGAACCTCAGGGTAACCTGAACAGGACTGGGAGCAGACTGCAGGAGGCTTGAACCTACGAAAGAGCAGCAAAGCGCTACTGAGGACTCTGTCATTTGTCATGAAGGCTTTAGGAAAGGCCAAATCTCAAACTTAAAAAAGTCTTAGCACAACTGAAATTTCTACATTTCTGAATGTCGTCTGAGCATCATGGTCTTTGACCCATAATAAATATCCAATATAATAAGGAAGGGCAGACTTGACCTACAATCGCAGAAAATGGATTTTACAAACTTGGTGCACATTTTCACTCTGCTTAGAGCTAAGGATATACAGAATGATAGTTTCTGGAACCACAGAGGGAGTGGCAAGGGTCCCCCTCCCACCCCACCCTAGCCCTTGGGTAGCCCTGGCAGGATTTTAAACGTGTTGCTTATGAATGCAAATGA
>NW_028027473.1:0-607 GCF_054177405.1 Leptonychotes weddellii
GGACGAACAAACTGAACAACACCAGGAGGAATAACAAGGCAAAATTAGAATGTAGGACACTACAAGATATTTAACCTGGTCTCTTCAAAAATTTCCTACCAAGATAAAAATACAAAGACTGTTCTAGATTAAAAGTTAATACAAACGATAACCAAACACAAATCATGAATCTTGATTGGATCATGGTTTAAAAAAATTGGGAGTAACTGGGGAAATTTGAATATGTAATAGGTATGAAAGATTTTAGGGAATTATTTCTAATTTACTTAAGTATAATAATGATACCATGATTATGTGAGAGAATGTTCTTATTCTTGGGAGATGCATGCTGAAATACTTAGAGCTAAAGAGTCATGCTGTTTGCAACTTTTTTATTTTTATTTTTATTTTTTTTAAAGATTTTATTTATTTAGGGCGCCTGGGTGGCTCAGTTGGTTAAGCCACTGCCTTCGGCTCAGGTCATGATCCTGGAGTCCCGGGATCGAGTCCCGCATCGGGCTCCCTGCTTGGCAGGGAGTCTGCTTCTCCCTCTGACCCTCCCCCCTCTCATGTGCTTTCTCTCATTCTCTCTCTCTCAAAATAAATAAATAAAATCTTTAAAAAAAAA
>NW_028027474.1:0-607 GCF_054177405.1 Leptonychotes weddellii
AGGACCCTACAGCCTCTGGTCCCTTCTGTCCTGGGTGTTCTGTTCACAGATACTGCTTCTGCCTTTACACTGAATCAAACAACACACAGAAATCATCATCTTTTCACGTTCCCAAGAAAGCATTGTACATACAGGAATACTCACATGTACACTCAACAAAGTACCACACAATCCAGACTCCTGAAGATTCTACATAGGATCCCAGGGGAAGTGAGGACTTAAGATCAGATATACCAAACGGGGAGAATTTCTTCTTGAACATTTGTTATCCCAAAGTCCACTACCTATGATATGGGGACAGCAGCCATCTCTTTCTCTTTCCCTTCTCCTTACCAGTGCCCAGTCTCTGCTCACCTCTCATCTCTCCTTCTTCTTGTGGCTCTCAATCCTTCACACCCTCAGGAGCCACATAAGCTTCTTTCCTCCTCTTAGCCATTTAGAAACCATCCTCTGCTATTTAAATATACCCTTGGTTAGATTTATTCCTAAGTATCTTATGGTTTTGGGTGCAATTGTAAATGGGATCGACTCCTTGATTTATCTTTCTTCTGTCTTGTTGTTGGTGTATATGAATGCCACTGATTTCTGTGCATTGATTTTATATCCT
>NW_028027475.1:0-607 GCF_054177405.1 Leptonychotes weddellii
TTATAGTCAATGTATAATTTCAATAGAACTTTAAACAATTACATTTCAACTCCATGTAGTATTAACTTTTCTTCTCTTCTGATTCTTGTGCCAATTTCAACTTTTCTTTTAATTCCATCTGATCTCGGTAGTACTGTTCAAATACTGGTTGATAAATATACATCCCTCCAGCAATTCCGAGGATGCTAGCAAAAAGCAGCTGTGGAAGAGTCAATCTCCCAAACATTTTTCAACAAATGCTATACAGTGCTTTTGCCACACCGTGGTTTTGAAAAATTACAGTCCACATCCAGGAAATATCTTCAGATCTGTGTGCAAAGAAAATGGAAAGCAAAGCAGTAACTTAGCACAACATCCTTTTAAAAGATTCCAGGTCACTACTTTGTTCCAGAGTGAATAGTATTTTCGTCATAATATGTAAATATCACTTGATTTAACTAAAATAGGAATATAAATATACAGGGAATATGACAAATGAGGATTAGGGGATGGTGTAAGACAAAGCTAAATCCTATTATAGAATTTTCTCAATGGTTTTAAATAAATAATTCTTAAAATGGCAAAACTGGGGGAGAGGCTGGTAAGAGAAATCCTCTTTACACCTTGA
>NW_028027476.1:0-607 GCF_054177405.1 Leptonychotes weddellii
TTTTTAAAGATTTTATTTATTTATTTGAGACAGAGAGAATGAGAGAGACAGAGAGCACATGAGAGGGGGGAGGGTCAGAGGGAGAAGCAGGCTCCCTGCCGAGCAGGGAGCCCGATGCGGGACTCGATCCCGGGACTCCAGGATCATGACCTGAGCCGAAGGCAGTCGCTTAACCAACTGAGCCACCCAGGCGCCCTAATTTACAACTTGTTAAAATTGCAATTATCTTCCCCTGTAGGTTTCTTTTAACCACAGTAACACTTTTTTTTTTCCTTTGATTCTCCAACCCAAATTGCATATACCTGCAGACACATACATAAGGGGTAATTGTGGCGAATCCAAGCATAATTTATATTGTTTTGCTATTTAAAGAAATCATTGTTTGTGATCTGATCCATTTCTAAGATTATTTTTATTCAAACAGAATATAAGAAAAAATGTAAACAAGGGTGCCAATCTAACAGAGGCTAGGTATGTGATTATCATCTTCCAATTTCATTATGTGATGAAAAGTTATATTGTGGAAGCCTTATAATCAATATGAAATGTGATGATTCCTAAACATAGAAAATAGGAAATATAACCTATAAAGTAAGTACAAACTAAT
>NW_028027477.1:0-607 GCF_054177405.1 Leptonychotes weddellii
GGTCTCTCCCTTCCGACCCAGCAGATGATTTCATCTTCCTGAGCCTCTGTCTCCTCATCTGTAAATTGGGAGTGCTATACCTCTCCCATAGGTGTGGAGGGGTTGAAAGAGGCCACATGGGAGCAAAAGCTTTTCACTACCTCAGGTAAAAGGGTACACACATCTTAGTGTTTCTGTCAAGGTTAAGCAGGCTGTGAGCGGCTACCTTCCTCCTCGGGGAGCACAATGAGCTTTGCCCACCCAGGCCAGCCAAGCTGAGTCCTGGGCACGAGCCCCAACCCCGGCACACCCGTGTGTGTGGTCTGACTGGCTCACCCAGAGCCCAGCTGGCCCTCAGGGGCGGGAAGGGCTCCCAGCTGCCCAGCTCCGGTCACAGCAGAAGCCCTGCAAGCCGCCACCCCCACCCCGAGACCCTGGACGGTGTTGGAGGTGGCCCTTCTTTACGTCCTGGTTCCCGTTCTCTACTTTCCAAATTCCCCAGACGCCAACATCCAAGTTCAGGGCGGAGGGAACATGGCCTTCTCCCCTTTCTAGGTCAGAAATGTTTTGTAACAAAGCCCTCGGGCTCTGTAAATGTTTGCTTGCAGGGTTGTTTTGCTCAGCTGAG
>NW_028027479.1:0-607 GCF_054177405.1 Leptonychotes weddellii
TGCTTCCCCTACTCCCTCACAGGTGTTGTTGCAAACTTTGTTGTAAACTTTGTGACAAACTTTGTACCTGTGAAATTTCATTTCAGTGTCTGCTCCCTTTAGATCCTAACCTAAGACAAAGTATTTAATCAACCTTTATATCAAATATATCATGCTTAAATTTTCTGATCTACAGTCCTTATGTGTGTATGTGTTTATCAGTATTTTCACTCATCTTCCCACCTTTGCTCCCAAAGTTTTGTATCCAATCTTTCTTTTCCCTAAAGAATCCAATAGATTAATTATCCCCTTTCTCAACTCTTCTAACCTTATACACTCATTTCACCTTAAAAACAGTTTTACTCTGTCCTTCATGACCTTTCAGTTTACACCCTGTCTCATTCACTCACTCCCCTCACAAACGTTTGCAGAAAGTAGTTTATACTCTCACTCCCTACAATCTAATTTTCACACCCACCTGTGTGGAAAATGCCCACTCTAAGGAAAGTGACAAGTAACTTTTTGCTATAACATATAATTTTAAGCATTTTGATTGATTCTTCTGTAGCAGGAACATTTCACAATTTCCTTTACTGGGAAGCTCTTTCCTCCCTTCATTCTAAAAAAA
>NW_028027480.1:0-607 GCF_054177405.1 Leptonychotes weddellii
TGCAGACACCTTAATCTTGGACCCCTTACTTCCAGAACTGTGAGACAACAAACTTCTCTTATTTAAGCCACTAAGTCTATGGTACTTATTAGAACAGTCCTAGAAAATGAATCCAGCCCTCATTATCTTTTTTTAAATTTAATTTAATTTTATTATGTTATGTTAATCACTATTATGTGACTTAAAAAAGAAAAAAAACGGAAATAAAAAACAAAGATTCTTTTGGAGAATCTGCCTTGCCCACCTCAAGAGGGAGACTCTGTTGTTTCTTTATTTAAAACAAACAAACAAACAAAAACCTGTAAGAGGGCTTTCTGTTCAGGCTCAAAGGACAACTTTCTAAGACAGTGTTTCCTGAACCCGGCCATGTCCAGAGACACTTAGGGAAACCTTAAAAAAAGGCAGAGTCTAAGTTTAAATCCCTGGAGATTCAGATTCAATATGTTTGGGAAAGGACTTGGTTATCTATTTTGAACAATCTTTCTAGGTAGTTTTTTTTTTTTTTAAAGATTTTATTTATTTATTTGAGACAGAGAGAATGAGAGAGAGAGAGCACATGAGAGGGGGGAGGGTCAGAGGGAGAAGCAGGCTCCCCGCCGAGCAGGGA
>NW_028027481.1:0-10582 GCF_054177405.1 Leptonychotes weddellii
GAGCCCAGAAATGGACCCTCAACTCTATGGTCAACTAATCTTTAACAAAGCAGGAAAGAATGTTAAATGGAAAAAAGACAGTCTCTTCAACAAATGGTGTTGGGAAAATTAGACAGCCACATGCAGAAGAATGAAACTGGATCATTTCCTTATACCACACACAAAAATAGACTCAAAATGGTTGAAAGACCTCAGTGTGAGACAGGAGTCCATCAAAATCCTAGAGGAGAACACAGGCAGCAGCCTCTTCGACTTCAGCCACAGCAACTTCTTCCTAGAAACATCGCCAAAGGCAAGGGAAGCAAGGGTAAAAATGAACTATTGGGACTTCATCAACATAAAAAGCTTTTGCACAGCAAAAGAAACGGTCAACAAAACCAAAAGACAAATGACAGAATGGGAGAAGATATTTGTAAATGACATATCAGATAAAGGGCTAGTATCCAAAATCTATAAAGAACTTCTTAAACTCAACACCCAAAGAACAAATGATCCAATCAAGAAATGGGCAGAAGACATGAACAGACATTTTTCCAAAGAAGACTTCCAAATGGCCAACAGACACAAGAAAAAGTGATCAACATCGCTCAGCATCAGGGAAATCCAAATCAAAACTTCAATGAGATACCACCTCACACCAGTCAGAATGTCTAAAATTAACAAATCAGGAAAAGACAGATGGCGGGGATGCGGAGAAAGGGGAACCCTCCTACACTGTTGGTGGGAATGCAAGCTGGTGCAACCACTCTGGAAAACAGTATGGACGTTCCTCAAAAAGTTGAAAATAGAGCTACCTTATGATCCAGCCATTGCACTTCTGGGTATTTATGCCAAAGATACAAATATAGGGATCTGAAGGGCTACGTGCACCCTGATATTTATAGCAGCAATGTTCACAATAGCCAAACTATGGAAAGAGCCAATATGTCCATTGACAGATGAATGGATAAAGAAGATGTGGCATTTATATACAATGAAATATTATGCAGCCATCCAAAGGAATGAAATCTTGCCATTTGCAATGAGGTGGATAGAACTGGAGGGTATTATGCTGAGCGCAATAAGTCAATCAGAGAATTATATGTATCATATGATCTCACTGATATGAGGAATTCTTAATCTCAGGAAACAAACAGGTTTGCTGGAGTGATGGGGAGTGGGAGGGATGGGGTGGCAGGGTGATAGACATTGGGGAGGCTATGTGCTACATTGAGTGCTGTGAATTGTGTAAGACTGTTGAATCACAGACCTGTACCTCTGAAACAAATCATACATTATATGTTAAAAAAAAAGAAGAAGATAGTAGGAAGGGAAAAATGAAGGGGGGGAAATTGGCGGGGGAGACGAACCATGAGAGAGTATGGACTCTGAGAAACAAACTGATGGTTCTAGAGGGGAGGGTTGTGGGGAGATCAGTTAGCCTGGTGATGGATATTAAAGAAGGCACCTACTGAATGGAACACTGGGTGTTATACACAAACAAAGAATCATGGAACACTACATCAAAAATTAATGATGTAATATAACATAATAAAATTTTTAAAAATTAAAAAAAAGAATGAAATCTTGACATTTACAATGACAAAGATGGAGGGAGAGTATATTATGCTAATGAATAAGTCAGTGAGAGAAAGACAAATACCATATGATCTTACTCATATGTGGATTTAAGAAAGAAAACAGATGAACATATAGGAAAGGGGAAAAGAAAATAGGAGAGAAGGATACAAACCATAAGAGACTCTTAATGACAAAGAACAAACTGAGGGTTGATGAAGGGAAGTGGGTAGGGGAATGGGCTAGATAGGTAATGGGTATTAAGGAGGGCACTTGATAGATGAGCACTAGGTGTTGTATGTAAGTGATGAATCACTGAATTCTACTCCAAAAAAACTGTTATGTTAACTACACAAAATTTACATTAAAAAAATAAATAAAATTTTAAAATAGAAAAAAAGAAAGCAGCAACCTTGCTGAGCTGGTTTTATTGATATTAACTTCATGCACAAATTAAATCTCTATTTGCTTTTTCTAAGTGAAAACTTATTATATCTCCATTGTTGTCAGAAATTTTTAAAAACTTATTGGCAGTAAATTTTATAAAATTATATTCTCATTTTTTATTAGTTTCAGAGGTACAATTTAGTAATTCATCAATTGCATATCACACCCAGTCCTCATTACATCAAGTGCCCTCCTTAATCCCCATCACCCAGTTACCCCATCCCCCCTCCCCTCCCCTCTAGCAACCCTCAGTTTGTTTCCTATACTTAAGAGTCTCTTATGGTTTGTCTCCCTCTCTAATTTCTTCTTATTTTATTTTTCCTTCATTCCTCTATGGTCATCTGTTTTGTTTCTTAAATTCCACATATGAGTGAAATCATATGATATTTACCTTTCTCTGACTGACTTATTTCGCTCAGCATAACACCCTCCAGCTCCATCCATGTCATTGCAAATGTCAAGATTTCATTTTTTTGATGGCTGAAGAGTATTCCATTGTATATATATACCACATCTTCTTTATCCATTCCTCTGTCGATGGACATCTGGGCTCTTCCCATAGTTTGACTATTGTGGACATTGCTGCTATAAACATTGGGGTGCATGTGCCCCTTCGGAACATTACATTTGTACCTTTGCGGTAAATACCTAGTTGTGCAATTGCTGGGTGGTGGGGTAGCTCTATTTTTTTTTTAAAGATTTTATTTATTTATTTATTTATTTATTTATTTATTTATTTATTTATTTATTTATTTGAGAGAGAGAGAGCAGGAGGGGGGGAGAGTCTGAGGGAGAAGCAGACTCCCTGCTGAGCAGGGAGCCCGATGCAGGACTCGATCCCAGGACTCCAGGATCACGACCTGAGCCGAAGGCAGTCAGTTAACCAACTGAGCCACCCAGGTGCCCCGGGGTAGCTCTATTTTTAACTTCTTGATGAACCTCCATACTGTTTTCCAGACTGGCTGTACCACCTTGCATTCCCACCAACAGTTATAGAGGGTTCCCCTTTCTCCACATCCTCACCAACATCTGTCATTTCCTGACTTGTTAATTTCAGCCATTCTGACTGATGTGAGGTGGTATCTCATTGTGGTCTTGATTTGTATTTTCCTGAAGCTGAGTGATATAAAGCATTTTTTTTCATGCGTCTATTGGCCATTTGGATGTCTTCTTTGGAAAAATGTCTGTTCATGTCTTCTGCCCATTTCTTGATTAGATTTTTTGGTTTTTTGGGTGTTGAGTTTGATAAGTTCTTTATAGATTTTGGATACTAGCCCTTCACCTGATAAGACATTTGCAATTATCTTTTCCCATTTTGTACATTGTCTTTTGGTTTTGTTGACTGTTTCCTTTGCTGTGCAAAAGCTTTTTATCTTGATGAAGTCCCAAAAGTTTATTTTTGTCTTTTTTCCCTTGCCTTTGTAAACATGTCTAGCAAGAAGTTGTTGTGGCACAGAGGTTGCTGCCTGTGTTCTCCTCTAGGATTCTTATGGATTCCTGTCTCACACTTAAGTCTTCCATCCATTTTGAGTTTATCATTGTGTATGGTGTAAGGGAATGGTCCAGTTTCATCCTTCTGCATGTGGGTGTCCAATTTTCCCAGCACCATTTGTTGAAGAGACTGTGTTTTCTCCATTGGGTATTCTTTCCTTCTCTGTTGAAGATTAGTTGGTCATGGAGTTGAGGGTCCATTTCTGGGTTCTCTATTCTGTTCCACTGATCTATGTGTCTCTTTTGTGCCAGTACCATATTGTAATGATGATTACAGTTTTGTATTATATCTTGAAGTTCAGAATTGTGATGCCTCCAGCTTTGGTTTTCTTTTTCAACATTCCTTTGGCTATTCAGGGGTCTTTCATGGTTCCATACAAATTTTAGGATTATTTCTTCTAGCTCTGTGAAAAATTTTAATGGTATTTTTACTTATTAAGATGAATATAATCAGGGCACCTGTGTGGCTCAGTTGGTTAAGCATCTGCCTTTGGCTCAGGTCATGATCTCCAGGTCCTGGGATCGAGCCCCACATTAGGCTTCCTGCTCAACAGGGAGTCTGCTTCTCTCTCTCTCTCTCACCATCTATCCCTCCCCACCACTTGTTCTCTCTCTCATATAAATAAAAAAAATCTTTCCTAAAAAAAGATGAATTTAATCAATGTTTCATGAATTTGAATGATTAGGATACAGATCTAAAAAACAACTAGACAGGGCCCCTGGGTGGCTCAGTTGGTTAAGCGACTGCCTTCGGCTCAGGTCATGATCCTGGAGTCCCTGGATCGAGTCCCGCATCAGGCTCCCTGCTCGGCGGGGAGTCTGCTTCTCCCTCTGACCCTCCCCCCTCTCATGTGCTTGCTCTCTCTCATTCTCTCTCTCTCAAATAAATAAATAAATAAAAAACCTTTAAAACAAAACAAAAAAAAACAACTAGACAAATCTCCCAATTCAGTGCTCACATGCAGAAAATACTTTATTTTTATCACTCAGATCCTGCTGCAGATTGAATATAAAGAGACATAATTGCCTTTCCCAGTATCAAGGTAACTAAATCAGTTTTGTTCCCCTAACTGCCGAGAGAAAAATGAGAGGCAATTAGAGGGAATGAAGTAAGCTATAAAGAAAATACAAGGAAAAAATTAAAGGATTAAAGGGTCCAATATATCCAAGAAGATAAATATCATATAGTTCTTTTTGAAGAACCATTATTCCCTCATACCCACAATTACATGAGTAGGTGTAAGAACTCAGGTAGTAAAAAAACACAAGCATGGTCCCAATTGATGCAGCATATGATGTAGGCTGGGGGGTGGGGGCTGTTGTTGTACAGTTCCCATCAGCTCCTAGAATGTATGCTGAAGACTCTACCAACTTAAGAGTGACTTAGGCATTATAATTATCATTCTGGCCTCAAAGAAGTAACAGGAAAATGAAATAAACACTAGGAAATATTACCCAGCTGAGCTACCTAAACATACACAGACAGAAAAAATACTAGAAACCATATTTGTGAAACACTCCAGGTCAGTTTTAAAGACCATGCTAATTGGTTTTACTTTGCTGTGGACCATTGTGTTACATTAGAGTAAGATAAATAAACTATGAAATATCTCTCAAGGAAAACTCAGCTGCTAATGTATTCATGTCACTTCAGAATTTTTGCTAGCTTTGGAAATCACCAATCATTGACCTTAGAAGGACAAGAAAAATAAACAAAGAAACAAGTAACAAGAAATGTGGGAAAGCTTAACTTTGGAATGGCCAGATAAGTAGCTCTTCATGCCTACTTCCCAACAAAACAACTGGATGTGGTGAAAAAATAATATATATTTTTTATAAAATTCTCTGGAAATTGTCTTAAAGGCATTCAACCAGTGATGAGATATTTATTCAAGAAAATCTTCATAAGAACAACAATAACAATGGCACTTTAAATATAAACCATTCCCCACCCTGGACTCAGCATAATGGAGACTATGGATATGTTCAAAAAGACAGGGCTCCCTCTCCCTAACTCACAGTGAAAAAACTACCATATCATCCTGGGAGGAATAGGCTACCAGCATTCTTTCTCCCTAGTTCTATGTGGCAGAGCCTCTAGAAGAGTTTGGCCATGAAACTAGGACATCTCCTCCTCCACCCAGGCCCCACTCATAGTGTGGAAGTCCTATCTAAGGTGTATCAGAAAAAGAATACTAGAACCATGGCTGTCCTCATGGACCCTTTTTGCATGGTGTAAGTTCCAAACCAGGAGATGCAAGCCTAGAAGACCAGAGACTACTGCTTGCACTCAGTGTCCTACTCATAAAGCAGAAGTATCACTCCAAGAGAAACAGGTCACTGTCCCTGCCCTTAGATATATAGCAGTGACTCATATTTTGTCCAGGAGGAGAGGCAGGCCATAAGAAAAGAGAGCTCTGAAATTCTCCCCAAAGTCATTGACTTTATTTAAAACAGAGTGTGGGGAAATTCAAGCCTCAGAGTACTCTCAAAAACAATAAAGACTTGAGGGCATTATGCTAAGTGAAATAAGTCAAGCAGAGAAAGACAATTATCATATGGCTTGACTTATATGTGGAACATAAGGAATAGAGTGGAGGACCAGAGGGGAAGGGTGGGAAAACTGAAGGGGAAGAAATCAGAGAGGGAGACAAACCATGAGAGACTCTGGACTCCAGAAACCAAACTGAGGGTTACAGAAGAGAGGGGGTGAGGGGATGGGTTAACGGGGTGATGGGTATTAAGAAGGGCATGTGTTGGGATGAGCACTGGGTGTTATATGCAACTAATGAATCACTGAACACTATAACAAAAACATATGATGTACTATATGCTGGCTAACTGAACATAATAAAAAATAAATAAAGACTTGATGGTAAGCAATTAAGGGGAGGCTGATAGTTCCATGAGAGTGACAAGACAAACTATATGCTAGCTAGTTTACCAGAAAGAGCTAGGGAAAGAGACAGCTAAGAAGCCTCATAGAGTCAGAACAAACCTAAAAAACAAATCTCAAAAACTACCCTTGCAAAGGGAAGCAAATGTAACTGGATCATACTGTGGAGAAATTTATAACCCAGGAACTGTCAAAAACAATAGAGCAACAATTTAAGAGTTAGTGAAACCTAACAGCTATCTGTGATATCAACAGAGACAACACCTTAACAGAGAGATCAGGAAAACAGACAAAAAGAGATATATAAAGAATGATGTAAAATTTTAAAATTATGCCTAAATACTACAGTCTCAATATTTATACTAAATGTAAATGGAATAAACATACCAATTAAAAGGCAGATGCTGGCTAAGTGAATTTTTATTAAAAATATGTTCCAACTGTATGCTATATACAAGCAATTAAATTTAGATTGAAAGACCCAAAGTTAAAGTAAAAGGATGAAAAAAGATTTACCATATGAACAATAATCAAAAAAGAGCTGGCTTGACTATGCTAATATCAGAAAAATAATTGACTTTAAGATAGAAATCATTCTCAAGACAGAAGAACATTTATAGTGACTTCATATAAACAGAAACAACAGCAACCCTCTAGGGGAATGAATTAGCAGCCAGTTGGTAAAATATATTATCTAAATTTTCCATTTTTCAACAACAACAAAAATAGGAAAGTATATTATATACTTTAGGGGGAAAAACAGTCAATAAAAATTGTAAGGAGGGCACAGATGTTGGATTCAGAAAAGACTTCAAAACAAATTTTAAATATGTTCAGAGAACTGAAGGAAATCATATCTAAAGAACTGAAAAATGATGACAATAATGCCTTATGTAGAAAATCATAAAAATCATAAAAGTATAAAAATTATTTTTAAGAAAATTAAATGGAAATTCTAGAATTGAAATGCATGAGTGAAATGAAAAATTCAGCAAAGGAACTCAACAATAAATTTGAGATGACATAAAAAGACTCACTGAAAAGTAAAATGCATCAGGGTGCCTGGGTGGCTCAGTCAGTTAAGCATCTGACTTTGGCTCAGGTCATGATCTCAGGGTCCTGGGATTGTGCCCCACATTTGGCTCTCCACTCAGCAGGGAGTCTGCTTCTCCCTCTCCCTCTGCCTCTCCCCCCACTCATGCTGTCTCACTCTCTCTCTCTCTCCAATAAATAAATAAAATCTTTAAAAAGAAGAAAACTAAAATTTATCAATAAAAATTATTGCTCTGAAGAATAGAAAGAAAAAATAATAAGGAAATATGAACAAAATGAAGAACTTTAGGACTCCATCAAGCAAACAAACATGACTGTGATGAGAGTCCTTGTAAGAGAGGAAAACAATACAATTCAAAGAGAAAAAAAAGGATAATAATGTAATTGAAGGAATAATAATCAAAAACTATTCAAATACTAAAATTTGATCTTTAAAAAATTAATCTACAGATCTGAAAAGCTCAAAAAAACACAAGTACAATAAACACAAAGACATCCACACCTAGGTGTATCATAGTCAAACTACTGAAAGACAAAGACAAAGTTTCAAAAGCATCAACAGAAAAATGAATCAATATGCATAGAGGAAAAACAGTATGATTAACAGCTGACTTCTAATAAAAATAATGGAGATCAGAGGGCAGTAGGATGACAAATTTGAAGTGTTGAAAGAAAAAACAACTATAAACCAAGAATCCTATATTGATCCAGCAAAACTACCCTTTGAAAATGAAGGCGAAATAAAGGCATTCACATACAAAAACTAAGAGAATACATTGTTAGCCAACCTGCTCTATGAGATATACTAAAGGAACTCCTTCAGGCTGACACCATATGCAAACTTAAATCCATACAATGAAATAAAAAGCCATGGAAAAGGTAAATACATATTTATAAAAGACTGTATGAATATATTTTTCTTGTCTTTATTTATTATACATTGCATAAAAAAATAATGATATAACTATGTTAGGCATACAACAAAGATATATGTAACAATAAAAGCACAAAGAAGAGATGAGAAACTGGAGCCATATTAGAGGAAGATTTCTATATTTTACTAGAAGTTACTATTAATCCAAAGTAGACTGTAATAAATTAAGATGCATAGCTTAACTCCTGTAACCATAAGAAAATAATTTTAAAATATGGTGTAAAAAAAGAAACAAAGAAGAACTTAAATGATACAAAAGAAAATATTTTTTATCACAAAGAAAGCAGCAAAGAAGAAACAAAAAAGAAATGAGATAGCAAAAACAAATAGCAAAATGGCAGACATAAACTCAACAATGAAATAATTTTATTAAATGTGAATGGATTAAACATTTCCATCAATAGAAAAATTGTCAAACTGGATTTTTTAAAATGACAGCCCATACGAACAGTAAACAAAAGAAGACTAAAATGGCTATATCAGTATCAGTCAAAATAGACTCCAGCACAAAAATATTACTAAAGA
The DNA here is from genome assembly GCF_054177405.1 of Leptonychotes weddellii. Lineage (NCBI taxonomy): Eukaryota > Metazoa > Chordata > Mammalia > Carnivora > Phocidae > Leptonychotes > Leptonychotes weddellii. Next base: position 8,904 of record NW_028027481.1, read on the forward strand.
AAAGGAGGGACACTTAAGAATGAAAAAAAGCTCAATTCATTTGGAAGATATAATAATTCTAAAATTTTTGTGCCTAACAACAAATCCTCAAGATACATAAAGCAAAATGAACACACTTGAAAGAAAAAATACACAATTCAACAATAATGAAGACTTCAATATCCCACTCTCAATAACTGATAGAACAACTACACATCCCATATCTGTGATATATGAGACTTAAAACTGTTAACAAACATGACATTCTGACATTTAATAGTACATTCCACCAAACAACAGCAGAGAACACATACTTTTCAAGCACAAGTGGAATGTTCTCGAGGAAAGACCAAATTCTACACCACAAGTCTCAATAAAATTAAGAGAACTGAAATGATGGAAAACACAACTGAATTAAAGATCAAAAACAGAAGGAAATATGAGCAATCCTTAAATATTTGGAACTTAAAAAACATACTTCTAAATAACCTATGATTCAAAAAAGAAATTACAAGGAAAATTAGAAAATATTTTGAAATAAATGGAAAAGGAAGAAAATACATGTAATTTAAGGGATGCAGAGAAGTGGTGCTTGGGGAAAATGTATAGCTTTAAATGCTTATATGAGAAAATAAGAAAGATTTCAAGTCAATAACTTAAGGTTCCCCTTAAGAACCTAGGGGAAAAAAGAGAACACTAAATCAAGAGCAAGAGTAGAAATGAAATAATAAAGGTTAGAGGAAAAATCAATGAAAGAGAAAAAAACTATGGACAAAATCAATGAAGTTAAAATTTGCTCTTTTTTAAAAAGATTAACAAAATGTCCAACTTTACCTACACTAATCAAGAAAAAAAAGAGGCTAATCACCAAAATAAGAAACAAGAGAGGGGGCATCACTAATGCCTTCACAGAAATAAAAAAGTATTATAAGGTAATATTATAAACAACTTATGCCAAGAATAAACATTTTAAATGAAATAGACAAATTCATAAAAGACAAAAATTACTAAAATTTACTCACAAATAGACATCTGAATGACCAAAGAAATTGAATTCCTGAAACAAACACAAAACTTCCCCACAAATTAAATTCCAGGCCCAGATGGCTTCACTGAACACTTCAGCTGAATATTAAAACCAATCTTTCACAAACTCTTCCACAAAGAACACTTCTCAATTTATTCTATTATACTCATTCAGTATTATGCTGATACCAAAGCCAGAAACATCACATAAAAATATTAATGCAGACTAATATCCCTCATGAATATACCAACTGAATTCAACAATTTATTATACACCATGACCAAGTGAGATTTACTCTAAGAATGCAAAGTAGATTTAACATCTGCAAATCCATTAATGTAGTATACCATATTAATAGATTCAAATTAACAGACTCCAGGATAAAAATCACATGGTCATCTCAATAGATATTGACAAGGATTTTTCAAAATCCAATATATATTTCTGATAAAAATTCACAACAAACTAGGAATATATTGGAACTTTTTCAACCAGATAAAGAGCTTCTATTAAGAAAAACCTAGAGGGGGGGCGGAGCAAGATGGCGGAGGAGTAGGAGACCGGGATTTCGTCTCCTCTCAGGAATTCAGCTGGATAGGGATCAAATCATTCTGAACACCTACAAACTCAACAGGAGATTGAAGAAAAGAAGAGCAACAACTCTCTCATCAGA
>NW_028027482.1:0-607 GCF_054177405.1 Leptonychotes weddellii
AATGATTGCAAAGTCTTGAACTTGGGCGTAACGGAGTAAGAGGGGAAAGACAGCCCTTGCAAATAGATGCTATTGTCTTACACTATTTACAACCTGCAGGAAAACTTGGTGGACCAAGTGGAAGGGCTGAACCCCTCTCCGTGAGCCAATACTGCACTCTTTCAAAGCAATGGGAGAGTCCCAGCATCTGGAGAGATGATACAAGGAGACCAACGGTCCACTTTATTTCAAACTCGGTAACAAGCTTCACTCCCGGCAGATCTGAGTCAGGGAGATTCCTTTGTGGCTACCAGGGAGCTTGCCGAGGTATTCCTGCAGCGCCGCCTAGGGGTGCTGCCCAAGCGCAAGGTCCTGGGACAAGGGAACTGCAGCCTATGGTCAGCGGGTTTCAGGCAACAGATGGCCAGTAGAGAGGGGGTGTAGCTGGTGAAGGCATAATGAAGGCATTATATATAGATACTTCAGTAGATGTATTGATCACTGAACTCAGATATTCCTAATTCTCAATCCTAAATCTTAGGGGCTTTTAAAATTTTTATTTTAGACTATTTTAAACATCTAATTACTCATAATTTATATGTTTAAGTCTACTGATAAATCTCTGGAA
>NW_028027483.1:0-607 GCF_054177405.1 Leptonychotes weddellii
TGTGGCCAGAGCCCTTGGCATGGCAGGTGGGGGGTCTGCAGCCTCCTCACGCCTGGCATTCCTCTGGGGCCGAGAGACAGTGGCCTGGGTGAAGGGGGCCAGAGAGGTGGGGGTGGGAGGCACCAGAGTGGGATAGAAAACTCCTCTTGATGCTCAGGGAAAGGATGCTATTCTATCCCCACTGCTGTCCCTGGCAGTTTCCCTTTACCCAACCTTTCCAATGCCAGGTGCTCCTGAACATCTCTCCTACGGTGCATGTACGAGGCTGGAGGGGCCGGTGTCCGCGTGAGCTGATTGGGTGGCTGGCGGGCGTGTACCCATCCATGTCTGCGCTGTGCTTCCAAGCTGGCTCCCACGCGTGGCTGTTGGGGGTGTGGGTGGGGGCTCAGCCCTTTGCCACGTGGGCATCCCCAGGGGCTGCTTGAGTGTCCTTCCAACATGGTGGCTGGCCTTCCCCAGAATGGGCGTTGAGCTTGGGAGAGAGCGTGAGAGAGCAAGGAGGAAGCCATGGACCTGTACGTTTCCATCTCAGAAGTCACACGCTGTCACTTCTGCCATATCCTGTTTGTTAAAAGTGAGTCACTCCGTCCAGCCCACATGCCAGAGG
>NW_028027484.1:0-607 GCF_054177405.1 Leptonychotes weddellii
GGGACTCGATCCCGGGACTCCAGGATCATGACCTGAGCCGAAGGCAGTCGCCCAACCAACTGAGCCACCCAGGCGCCCCTCTCTCAAACCTTTTTTACTGAATTATGAATAGTTTCTTTGTGCCAGTAGCACAGGGTAGGGGTTAAAAGCAGAGTCATTTGGAAGGTGGACTCATGAATCACGCAGACCTAGCTATTTTCTCCGCTCTTCCACGTACGATATATGTGACCTTAGGCAAAATACTGAACTTCTCCAAGCTCTATTTTTCTCATTTTCAAAAGAGAGACAATTATATCTAATTTGTATATTTGATGTGAGAGTTAAAATAAAATGAGATAATGCATGAAAAGCACTTAGTAGTATAGTGCCTGGAAAAAAAAATGGCTCAGTTATTCTACCAAGTTAATGAACAAGAAAAACTCAGGATGTAATTAAAATAAATGTTTTGCTTTTGTCTCCCATTGCCACTTCATAAAATGTATTCATCACCAGTCTGGAGCTGAAATTTCGCACAGTCCTCCCGGGCTTTCTGTTCATTTTTAGGTAACTGAGTCCTAGGTCACTTCAAGGAGCAATATATTCTCATTCAGAAATTGGGTTGCAGAGC
>NW_028027485.1:0-607 GCF_054177405.1 Leptonychotes weddellii
TCTTGGGTTGTATTGGGGAAACACAGGCTCTCTTCATGCCCTCATCCCTCCCTGTAGGCACTGAGACTCTGCTTCCTCTATTCTGCTGTGCCATTTAACTCTCCTCCGTGCACCTCTAATAGTTGTGGCTATTCCTCATATACTGTTTTGTCCTCTCTTGTTTCTCTCTTTTCTGTTAATGTAATTTAATTTATTTTAATTTAATTTAATTTTAAGTAGGCTCCACACTGTGGAGCCCAACACGGGGCTTAAACTCACAACCATGAGATCAAGACCTTAGCTGAGATCAAAAGTCAGACACTTATCCAGCTGAGCCACCCAGGCACCACTCTTTTCTCTTTTATTCCTTTCCTTTCTTTTTAGCAGAGACTCAGATAGAGGCTGAGGTACACATAAGATCCGTAGTCGTATATCCTAAGCAAATCATATGCATTCTCTGATTTAGTTCTCACAACTGTGAGATGAATGTTAATGATCCTCATTATACAGACAGAGAAACTGAGACCCAAAAATGCTGAAGCATTTGCCTTAAGTCACCTGGCCAGCAGGTGGCAGAACCAAGATTCTCAACCAGTTCTGACTCCAAAGACCATGACTTCAGCCACAT
>NW_028027486.1:0-607 GCF_054177405.1 Leptonychotes weddellii
TTAATTTTCCCCCTACATTTATGGGTTATTTCAGGAAAGGAACCTAATTTATTCATTCATTTAATTGGCATTTAGAGATCAGCAACTCTGTGCGAAGAACTAATCCAGGTAGTCATTAGATATGCTCAAATTATTGATCTATTTGGGCATCATCCCAAATAGAAGCATTTCATGTCCTCAAGATGTCCCACGTATTCTTATGGAGGTCAAACAGGAATATACATTTAATGAAATTGAGGTTTGGTCAGCCATCCAGAAAAAGGGAAAAGGATACTTTAGTCTCCTAAGATTTTTAAGCAAAGAATGGTGATGCATTACTGTCCCCTGAGAAACCATTTCTTATTACTCTGGTCCTATGTCTTCTACACACATTAAAGTAGTATTGCTCCAAAGAGAACATTGAAAAGGATTATTTTCTAATAAATAACCTGATTATTCAAACTCGGATTCCAACTACAGTTTCCAACACAACAAAAAGGGAGAAGTGGCACAGAAGACAGCATGATCCACTGAGACACCAAGCCTGAGTCCTCCAGCCTCCTCTGTGCACCAAGCTTTACCTTGGCTGTTCCCTTCGGCTTTCAACTGGCTTCAATTACCTCTAGAT
>NW_028027487.1:0-607 GCF_054177405.1 Leptonychotes weddellii
GTCTGAGTGGCCTTTGCTGGAACCTTCCACCAAACTGCTGGGTTGCAACCTGCCAAGGAGGAGGATGGACGTCCCGCTGCCGTGTGAAATTCGCCCCATGACCAGGTGAGGAAGCAGGAAAATAAAGCCCTTGGGTGAGGGAGGGAGGGGCCGACTGGCCATCCACTGTGGGCTGAAGGTGCCCACGTACTTAGGCCTTGCTTGTCCTTACTGGTTTGGTTTTGCTGCGAGCTATTTCCTGTGTTTCAGATTCCTGCACAAAGTCTGTGTGGTCTGACTGTGAGGGTGGCTGGGCTCCAGCAGGGGCGGACACCACTGGGCTCAGCTAGCAGTCAGCCCCTCGCGGGGTCCTGCGGCTTTCTCCCGAGGAGCTCCTTGCCTGGGTGCCTGCTGGCCTCCTAGGAGGAAGCCCCCTCCCTCCCTCTCCCCCCCATCCCTCTGTCTGATCAGCTTCAGAATTCTGCTCCTAGCATAGCGGATGTCCCAGCCGGCTTCTCATCACTGTAAGTACCGGGCTCTTGATCAGCTCTGTGAATGGTGACATTGAAGGTCTTCCCCGGGGAGACTCGGTGCCCCCACCCCCACACGTACGGGGTGCAAGAACCTG
>NW_028027488.1:0-607 GCF_054177405.1 Leptonychotes weddellii
AAAAATGAAAGTATTAGGGTAAAAGTCATTATTCCAGAGTGAATTGCAATGCCCAAAGCCATTGTTAAAATGTGTGTAGTTTTAACAGAGAGTGGAAGAAAGAAACACAGTCTTAACAAAATTGGTGCTGGCAGGGGTGATGAGCTGCGCATGAGGGAGTGATGCCAACTGGTATCAAAGGGATTGGGCATGTTTTGCTATAGCATGAGTAGGATATGTTGAGGGGCAGGAGGTGTGTGACCCAAACACAAATCTTCATGGATTTTCCTCAGGATAGCTGTGGATAGGTTTAATTATTTAATTTTCAATTTAATTTTTCCATGGTGATTTGCAGGTTTCTCCTGCTGCAAACTCAACCTGAAAACTGAAAATTCAAGCTGTGTCCCTTCTGCCTCTCACAACTTGTAAGGCAAAATTTATAATCTGTACACAAAATGCTGCATTGGACATGAATTTATGACATAAGGAGAAGGTAATTCACCATTTCTTTCTAAGTGTTTGTTTTGGTTGTTAATAAAGCGATACTTAGGGGCGCCTGGGTGGCTCAGTTGGTTAAGCGACTGCCTTCGGCTCAGGTCATGATCCTGGAGTCCCGGGATCGAGTCCC
>NW_028027489.1:0-607 GCF_054177405.1 Leptonychotes weddellii
CCCATAATCTGCACAAAGAGAGGTGAGTGTCCACCCTGGCTCCAGGCTGTGTGTGGACCTAGATGGAAACCAGTTGATATCACTGCCCCCAGGGAAGGAAGTATAAGAGGTGTGCTTATGTTTATGTGGGTGCAGGTGGGTTGCTATGGGGCGCTCATCCCCAGGAACCAAAAACATGCATGTGGGACTAACAGGAATCTGTGATGTTGTGGATATTACCAATGACAACTCTGGCTGGACACTAGGACGTGTTCCCTGGTTGGTGTGGAGACCCATTAGTAAATGGATTGCAGACAATTTATAGAGATTGCCTCTACACAAGCCCCTCAATGAGTGTAGGTGATAAATTTTTATACTCTCTTGTCTCTGTGTGTGTGTGTGTGATCTTCAGACTCTACATTCATACAATGTCCTGGTGGGTTTCTCTCTGCTTTCATATGCTGTCAGTAATATTGATGCTATGAGCATGGTTCCAGACAGTGACCCTCCCAGTGGTTTTATTCATTTTCCATGGATTTTTGATGCCTTTGTAGCCTCATGGCCAGCATGCACTTTATGCTGCTTCTATCAAGCTTGCACGTTGAGCTGGGTGGTCCTGTGATGCACA
>NW_028027490.1:0-607 GCF_054177405.1 Leptonychotes weddellii
TCTCTCATTATTGACACTCTCCAAGAATAAGTTGGAACCGATGCAAAACTAAAGTGAAAAAATGCAATACACAGCATTTTTCACCTTTTTTTTAGAAAACAGGAATATAGGAAGCTGGACAGTTTGTTTTACTTCCTTTTACCCATTAGCTTCCCTTTTGTCTCCTTTCATTCTTTCTCTCTTCTCCCTCATTCTCTTTCTAATGATAAAATGATCTAACATAACACAAAATGCAAATTATGTGCTACTGCCTTAAATTGTTCCAGTTCATTTAGCTCACCACGAGCATTCATTACAGCTAATTATCGTAACAGATTTTTATTATTCATAATTATTTTTTCATGTTGTAATGATCATAAATTTTAAAAATTCTGGCCATCATGAGTCACCATTCATGCTTGTCAGGGTTTTTTTTTTTTCTTTTTTCCTTATAGGACATTTAGATGCTCATTATCATCAATGTATTTGTAGGTTGTTATTACTCATATCCAATAAAGCCCTTTTGGGGTATGCAGAGTGACTTCAGAAACACAATCATTCTGGGGGCTAATGACAAACTGATGCTGTGCTTAATTTTAGAAAATCAAATTAACTACCTCTGATTAAA
>NW_028027491.1:0-607 GCF_054177405.1 Leptonychotes weddellii
CTCATGTGTTCTCTCTCTCTCATTCTCTCTCTGTCAAATAAATAAATAAAATCTTTAAATAAAATAAAATAAAATAAAATAAAATAAACAAATAAATAAAATCTTTAAAAAAATTAAAAAATAAAAAGGGGGTGGGGATGGAGGAAGGAGAGGTCTGCAGTGATGCCCAAAACTGTAAAGAACGAAAAACAATTTTCCACAAATCAAAAACTGTTTGGCTGGGGACTGGAAAAACAACAGGCTAGCTATCTAGGGTACAAACCACTAAGTTCCTCTGGTACTAACCACAGGTAAGAGATGAAGTTTGAGCTGTTTTGACAAATCTCCAAGGATCTGTCATTTAAGAGTATCTTCCAACAAAATGGACAAAAATTTATAGCCAGTGATTTCATAGTTGCTATGCAATTGAAAAAAAAAATTATTTGAACGGGCAAGGGGGTGGAGCTCCCACCCAGAGTAGTCATTTAAAGAGCTATTCCTTTGCTTTTCCTCATAATCTTTAGTTTCTTGCTCTTAGGAACATCATTTCACACAGACAGCCCAGGCATGCTAACTTTCTTTCCTGCTTCGAGTGAAGATCTGACTCCACCGAAGCTTTGCCTAATGC
>NW_028027492.1:0-10581 GCF_054177405.1 Leptonychotes weddellii
GGTTCCGCAGTGAGGGGGGCTCCATGAGGGGGGCTCGAGGGAGGGGGGTTCCGCAGTGAGGGGGGCTCTATGAGGGGGGCTCTTTGAGGGAGGGGGGTTCCGCAGTGAGGGGGGGCTCCATGAGGGGGGCTCCATGAGGGGGCTCACCAGGGTTGTGCATGTGTCTGTAGCGTTCCCTGGCATGCATGGACCACTCACTCACCTGCTTGGGCATCTGGCTTGTCTCCACTTTGGGGCTGTGATGAATAGGCATGCTGTAGACGTTTATATTCATGTTTTTCTGTGAAGATAACTTTTCATTTCTCTAGGATAAATAGGATTAGGAAGGCTGGGTCATATGCTAGGTGTATGGTTGACTTAAGTAACTGTCCAGGTGTTGTCCAGAGTAGCTGCACAGTTTTGCATTCAGACCATTTACAACCTGTGAGAGTTCTGGTTCTGCATCCTCTCCCTGACGACCAACCATTCCGCTTTGCCTGGGGCCAAGGGATTTCCAGGGATGCAGGACTTCCAGTGCTAAACGGGAAACTGGGAAAATTAGGGCACTTGCTATTGTTAGTACTTTTTATTTTAGCCATTCTTTTTTACTTTATTTTTATTTAAAGATTTTATTTATATATGTATGTATGTATTTAAGAGAGAGAGTACTCAAGTGTGCGTGGTGGGGGGGAGCAGCAGAGGGGAGAGGAAGGGGGAAAGAATCTTAAGCCAACTCTGTGCTGAGTGTGGAACCCAAGGGGGGGGCTCCATCTCACCATCCCCCAGATTACGACCTGAGCCGAAACCAAGAGTCGGATGCTCAATCGACTGAGCAGCCACCCAGGTGCCCCTTTATTTTATTTTTGTCTTTTTTGTTTAAAAAAAATTTCTTTAAAGTCGGTTCAGGGGCGCCTGGGTGGCTCAGGGGGCGCCTGGGTGGCTCAGTTGGTTAAGCGACTGCTTTCGGCTCAGGTCATGAACCTGGAGTCCCGGGATCGAGTCCCGCATCGGGCTCCCTGCTCGGCAGGGAGTCTGCTTCTCCCTCTGACCCTCCTCCCTCTCATGCTGTCTCTCATTCTCTCGCTCTCAAATAAATAAATAAATAAAATCTTAAAAAAAAAAAAAAGTCGGTTCAACGCATGGAGCCCAATGTGGGGCTTGAACTCATGACCCTGAGATCAAGACCTGAGATGAGATCAAGAGTCAGACGCTAAACCAACTGAGCCAACCAGGTGCCCCCCCAATTTTTTAAATTTTAATTTATTTTTATTTTAGCCATTCTAATATGCCTGTAGACAGTACCTCACTATGGTTTTAATTTGCATTTCCCTGATAGTTAATGATGGTTAAGCACCTGTTCATGTGCTATTTGCCATTCATATATCCTCGTCAGTGAAGTGGCTATTCAAGTCTGGCCTCATTTTTTTTTTTTTAATTGGGTTGTTTTCTTTTTTTTTTTTTTTAAAGATTTTATTCATTTGACAGAGAGAGACACAGCGAGAGAGGGAACACAAGCAGGGGGAGTGGGAGAGGGAGAAGCAGGCTTCCCACAGAGCAGGGAGCCCGATGTGGGACTCGATCCCAGGACCCTGGGATCATGACCCGAGCCGAAGGCAGACGCTTAACGACTGAGCCACCCAGGCACCCCAACTGGGTTGTTTTCTAACTGTTGAGTTTGGAAAGCTCTTTATATATTCACTATATATATATAAATATAGTTGGAAGTGTGATTTGCAGTTTTTTTCTCCCAGTCTTGCAGCATGTCTTTTCATTGTCTTAGCAATGTCTCTGTGAAAGCAAAATTTAGAAACTTGTTGAGGTCCACTTTATCACTGCTTTTCTTTATTTGTGGTAAAATACACATTACAGGGACGCCTGGGTGCCTCAGCCAGGTAAGCATATGCCTTTGGCTCAGGTCATGATCCTTCTCTCTTTCCCTCTGCCCCTTCCCTGCTTGTGCTCTCTCTCTCTCAAGTAAATAAATAAAATCTTAAAAAAATACACATAACATAAAATATGCAATATACAGTTCAGGGACATTAGGTAAATTCACGATGTTGTGTGACCGTCACTATTATCTATTTCTAGGATTTTTTTTTTTATCACCCCAAACAGAAATTCTGTCCCTATTAAGTAATACATCCCCCTCCCCAGCTCCCGGAAACCTCTCTTCTTTCTGTGTTTTGAATTGGCCTATTCTTGATGCCTCATATGTGTGCAATCATATAGTATTTGCCTCTTTGCGAATCGCTTATGGCCCCTGGCATAATTTTTTAAAAAGATTTATTCTTTTTTTTTTTTAAAGATTTTATTTATTTATTTGAGAGAGAGAATGAGAGACAGAGAGCACGAGAGGGAAGAGGGTCAGAGGGAGAAGCAGACCCCCCGCCGAGCAGGGAGCCCGATGCGGGACTCGATCCCAGGACTCCAGGATCATGACCCGAGCCGAAGGCAGTCGCTTAACCAACTGAGCCACCCAGGTGCCCCAAAAAGATTTATTCTCTTGAGAGAGAGAGTGAGAGAGCGTGTGTATGCAAGCATGTGTGGGGGGAGGGGCAGAAGGAGAGAATCCATGACCCATGAGATCTGACCTGAGCTGAAACCAAGAGTCAGATGCTTAACCAACTGAGCGTCCCAGAGCCCCTGGAATAATGTGGGTTTTTTTTAAACTTTTTTTTTTTTAAAGATTTTATTTATTTATTTGACAGAGAGAGACACAGCGAGAGAGGGAACACAAGCAGAGAGAGTGGGAGATGGAGAAGCAGGCTCCCCGCGGAGTAGGAAGCCCAACGTGGGCCTCAATCCCAGGACCCTGAGATCACGACCTGAGCCGAAGGCAGACGCTCAACTGGCTGAGCCACCCACGCACCCCTTTTTTAAAACTTTTAAAAAAGATTTTATTAATTATTTATTTGACAGAGAAATAGAGAGAGCCAGAGAGCACAAGCGGTGGGGGGGGGGGGCTTGGGGGGAGAGAAGGGAAGGGGAGAGGGGAATGGCAGAGGGAGGCTCAATCCCAGGACCCCAGGATCATGATCTGAGCCCAAGGCAGATGCTTCACTGACTGAGCCACCCAGACACCCCTAAACTTTTTTTTTTTAAGATTTATTTATTTGAGAGAGAGAGCGAGCATGAGCGGGGGGGAGGGGGGTAGAGGGTGAGAATCTCAAGCAGACTCCCTGCTCAGCAGGGCTCTATCCCATGACCCATGAGATCATGACCTGAGCTGAAACCAAGTCTAATGCTTAACCGCTTAACTGACTGAGCCACCCAGGCACCCCTGGCATAATGTTTCTAAGGTTCATGTTGTAACATGTCAGAACTTAATTCCTTTTCTATTTCATTGTGTTTTGTTTACTTTAAATTGTGATATAGTAGGGTGCCTGGGTGGCTTAGTTCTTAAAGCATCTGCCTTCAGCTCGGGTCATGATCCCAGGGTCCTGGGATGGAGTCCCACATCAGGCTCCCTGCTCAGCGGGGAGTCTGCTTCTCCCTCTACCCCTCCCCCCTGCTCGTGATCTCTCTCTCTCTCAGATATATAAAATCTTTAAAAAAAAACCAAAGTGATATAATACACATAACAAAAAATTTACCATCTTAACAGTTTTTTTTTTAATTTTTTAAGATTTTATTTATTTGCAGAGAGAGAGAGAGCACAGGCAGAGCAGGCAGAGGGGGAAGCAGGCTCCCTGATGAGTAAGGACCCTGGGATCATGACTGAAGCAGACGACAGACACTTAACCGACTGAGCCACCCAGGCATCTCTCATCTTAACAGTTCTAAGTACATTTGTATTGTTGTGCAACCAGTCTCCAGAACTCTTTTTATCTTGCAAAACAGAAACTGTGGCCATTAAACATTAACTCCCCATTTCCCCTACCCCAGACCCTGGTGCCCACCAAATACTCTCTATCTCTATAAATTTGGCTCCTTTTGGGACTCCCTATATGTACAACCACACAATATTTGCCCTTCTGTATCTGGCTTGTTTCACTTAGCATAATGTCCTCCAGGTTCATCCGAGTTGTAGCAGGTGTCAGAATGTCCTTCCTTTTTCAGGCTGAATAATATTCCATGGCTTGTATACTCCACATTTTGTTTCTCCATCAGTCTCTCCAGAGATACTTGGGTTGGTTGGCCAACTGGGCAGGGCCTACAAAATAGGGCATCAGCCAAATGCCCTCCATGGTGGTAGGGGAGGAGGGAGAGCGAGGGGAGTGAGGGGAGGATGCAGAGTAGAGGGAGGGGAGGTGGATGGAAGGGACCAGGACGGAGGACAGAAAGGGCGTGGAGAGAAGGGGAAGGGAAGGCTGGATGGGGATGGAGGGGACTGGGAGGGAGGACGCAGAGGGAGTGGGAGGGGGATGGAGGCAGATGGGGAAGGGGAGGGCGAGAGGGGAGCGGGAGGAGGAGGGCGGGAAGGGGAGGGAGGAGAGGAGTGGGAGGACACACAGCGAAGGGCGGCCCCAACCCCAGGCTGCTACGCCCCACCTGGCCCCGCCTCCGGCCCCGCCCCTCCCCGGAGCCTGCTGGGAGACGTGGTCTAGAGCCGCTCAGGAAGCCCGACTCCGAGTCCCAGCGAGCCCCGCGACACAGCTCTGCCCCGTGGCTTGCCGGGACTTGTAGTCCAGCGTCGGCGGGCACCCGAAAGCGGAGCGAGTGTGGGACTCGGTGTCCCAGAGAACCCCGCGCTAGGCCACGACATCGCGCATCGCTCTCGCCGTCGCAGCCGCTGGGCTTTCTCCGGCTGCCGCCGCCGCTGCCGCTTCTTCGCGGGCTGGAGGGCCCGGGCGTCCCCGGGCGAGGGGAGGCTGCGGGTGGGAGCCTTCGTGGGCACTGAGGAGCGGGCCGGGGGAGGCCGGGATGGAGCCCCCCGGAGGTGGGCGCGCTGCGGGGTGGGCCCGCGCCTGGGGCGGTTGGGGAGGGGGCCGGGCGGTCGGGGGGGGTCGGGCAGTGGGGACAGTGGGCGGGTGGAGGGCGCTGAGGGAACTGGGGGCGGGGCTTGCGGTGGGGGCAGGGCGCAGGGCGGGGCGGGGTTCCGGTGGGGCAGGGCGCTGGGGGCGGGGCTCAGCCGTAGGGGCTGTGAGGGGGCTCGGGGACCCGGCCCTGGGTGGGGGTCAGCGGGCCTGGTGGAAGGGCGGAGGGCGGGGGGAGGTGGGAGGGGCCCTCAAGGAACGACATGGGTGGGGGCGCCTGGCCCGGGGGAGCCCCGTGCGCCCCAGTGGAGCGTGGAGCGGGCCTGCTCTCCTTCCAGTTGACTGAAGCGAGGGAGCCGGGTTCCAGAGCCTCAAGGCGGGATCTAGGGGCGTCCTGGGGTTGCCACGGATGGTCTGAGGGCATCGCAGACATGGCTCACCTCAGGGGATTTGCCAACCAGGTAAGAGTTGGTTTCTGGGTTGTGAGTGGCCTGCCCGAACTCCTAGAGACCTGAGCACTGACCAGGAAAGAGCGCGGGGTCACGAAGGGACATTTGTGTCGCCAAGGGGGTGTCTCTCTCAAAACATTCTGGGGTTTCAGAAGCACGGAGCCCGTGAAGGAGGGTGGGCTGAAGGGAAGGTGTTCGTTGGTGACCCCGGTGATGTGCATCCCTAGGCCAGATAGGGAGCAGTCCAGAGGGGCACAGGCTGGGTGGGGCAGGGGCTGACTCAGGTTGGCTGGTGTGAAGTGTCCTGGGGCAGAAGCCCACAAGACTCGTCAAAACAGAGCTACCCTGCGGGGACCGTGGGGACTGTGCAGAGCCTTACGCCTGGAGCAGAGCGGGGCTGGGCGGCCTGGGTGGGACTCTCTGGGAACCTGATCTTCCCACTGGGAGGGTCTTTGAAGGTCAGAGTCCACACCTGAGCGTCGGAACGGGCCAGGGTCATCTGGCCGTGTTGGGCTGCGGCAGAGGCTGTGGGGACTCGTCTGTGGACAGGCAGGCAGGAGGGGCTGGGAATGTGATGAAGCGGCGTAGGTTGGCGTGTAGGAGAGCGGAGGCCAGGAGCCTGTTGCCCTTGAGGGGAGATGGAGAAGGCTGCTGGGAAGAACCTGTGTGACCTGGGCTAGAAGCCTTACCAGGAAGGTGCCTACTGTGTGTCTTCTCTGACTGATGAGTTCTTGTCGTTCCCAACCCCGAGCCACCTTGAGGGGTCTGGCCTTGTGTGTGAACCTGCTGACTCCGGGGGGCCTTCCACGGTGTGCCCTGAGGGTGCCTGGAGCGAGCACCTGCTGCTGGCCCTGGGAGGGCAGGGTCAGGGCAGCCAGCATGGGGGCTGGTCCTCTGTGCCCCCCTCCCTTGTTACTTGAGAACAGTGTGAGCTGAGGCTGACGTGAAGTCGAGGAAACTACTCTGACAGCCAGGTTTTCTTCCCTGTTTGCTTCTGTTCTCCTTGAAGGGTTGGCTTGGGCAAGGTTTAGGCGGACTGCTGGGGGTTTGGGATTGTCTGTTAGCACCCTCCGCTGGCCCCTGCGTGCTGAATTGGGGGGTTGGGGGGGACTGAGACGAGGGAGGAGCAGGGGGTCTGTGGGCCCGACTTGGGGGAGGAGGAACAGGAGAAGGGCTCAGCTGCAGCCCCAAGGGGCTCCTGTTGAGCAGGGCATCCTGGACCAGCTGTGGCCGCAGACGGGGACCGGGCCTTGCTGACCGATGCTCAGCGAAGCTAGCAGGTTCTTCGTTCGTCTGGTAAACTGCATGCCTGTGACGCCGGGGGAAAAGCTGGCCTCCAGCTTGTTTTTAAGAGCTGTAGGGCACATTTTGCACCGGGAAGAGAGCCTCACTTGCCTCAGCCCAGTCCTGGTTCTGGTGAGTGACAGAACCTGCAAAGAAGGCGCACCTGAGAAGGGAGCGGGGCGCGCGCTGAGTGACTGTCAAACCCCACCTTGTAAATCCCACGACTGCTGTTCCCGCCTCCACAGAATACCACACGACCACGTGTCATGGGCTTCAGGGTATATTTCCATACTTCAGATGTAAAGGTGCTGACTAGAAAAAAGAATTGAGTTGAAAAAAACATCTTACCTACGTGACGGTTATTCGGTACACGTTAATGGGGCACTAAAACCAGTCAGGCCTTGCGCTCAGCTGTTACGTGTTTGTCTTCTGTAGTTCCTCTAGCACCCTTATCCCACAGGTGCTCTTGCCCCCCAGATTTAAAAACTGGATACTTAGAAATGTTAGTTGGCTAGAAAGTGACAGATTGAGGTTTCAAATCCAAGTCTACCTGGGGCTGAAGCTCTCAACTGTCCCGTAATCAAATGGCAGGACGTGTCTTACTTCAAGGTTTCGTTTTTCTCAGAATGAAAATATTCTTTGCTGTTCTTCTTTTCCTCCTTGAAATACAGGAAATAAAAAAAAAAAAAGCTGTGGGAGTAGTTCCCGTGGGTCCCGGAATGAGAAATTGGAGCCGTGAGCTGCGCCTGTCCCTGTGGACCGATGGTGCTTGGTGTCGGCCCCAGGCGGCCAGGTCACACCTGCTGCAGGGGTGCAGGCGTGGAGGAGCTGGGGACGGGACCCCAAAGGAAGGAAGCCTTCTGTCCTTTCAGAGGCCAGTAGACTCAGCCTTTGTCAGTGGCAGGAAGCCTGGGTTTCTCTTGAGACCGTGGTCACTGTGGCCGCGTGGGGCATGCTCCCCCACAGCCTGTGCTCATGCCGTGGCCGGCTCCCCTCCGCCTCGGTGGTTCCTGCCCTGCCCGCAGCACGGCTGCAGGTGCCCTGGCGCTGGCTGCCCCGCCTGTCGTGTGCTAGGTGGGAATGGCTTCGCTCCCTTCGTTTTGTGGGGTGACATGAATGGTGGCCCCAGACCTGGCGGCTTCAGGGCTGGAGAACAAGGGTCTCAACCAGCAGAGCCACTCGAGTCTTGAGTGATTTCCCAGACTGTGCATTGCCTAGAAAAGCAGCCCAGACCTGTTGGAGCTGGGAACACGGGGTCCCTGTGATAACGCTTGTCGCTTGTCGTGTGAGGGTTCCAGGCAGGGGCGTTCCTGTCACGCTGTCTGCTGACTTGACTGGCCTGCAGGGGTGCAGACTCCAGGAGGGTGAGAGTTGGGGGTCGGGGCCTGGAACTCTGGCTGCGGGGGCCACCATGTTCTGCTCCCAGGCAAGTGGAGGTCTCAGCACCCTGTCTGGGGGCTTCCCTGGTGGGGCTGCTATGGTGGAGCAGACAGACACACCTTTGGGCCTGTGTGGAGACTGACGCGGTGTTCTCCGCAGGGCTGAGGGCGGGCAGGGGACCCCTGAGAGCTGGAGGTGCAGTGGTGCTGGTTGGTGCTGCTGGGTGTCAGGCCTGCCTGCCCCGGCTCTCTCTTCGGCCACCTCAGCAGAGGGACTTTCTCTCCAGTGACAGAGGACACGATGGCACGGCACCAGATGGACTGGAGTTCTGGGGCGGCGCTCTTGGGGTCCCCTGCGGGGCTGTGGCAGCATGTGTGGGGCAGGGGCAGGGCTGCGGGCTAGCGGTGTGCCAGACTGCACGCCAGGGGCACTGATGGCTGAGTGACCCGAAGGAGCATTCGGGAAGGTGGGGAGGTGCTGTGTGGGCCCGAGGGGCCGTCTCCCCGACCACATTCCCCCGAGAAGCCCGGGACTGAGCAGGGAATGGTGGGGATCCCCGCCCCCCCCCAGAGGTGGAGAAGGCTCTCTCTTTGGCAGGAAGGCGTTTTCGTGCTGACTGTGGGCTGGGAGTTGATGGCGTGCCCCTGCCAGGCCTTTCTCTCAGGTCCGGGTGGGTTCTAATCCTGTGATCCACGCCCCCGTCCACACTCTGAAGACAGCTGAGCCGCTGTGACTCGCAGCCCCATGCCTCACTTGTCCTGGTTTTCTTCAGAGCGTGCGCAGCAGGAACGGAGCTGCCCGGCAGTTGGGCCCGAGAGACCTGAGTGGCGCTCAGCTCTCTGTGTCCTGCTGAAGCCTTCAGCCTTGGCTCTGGGGACTTGGCAGTAGCTTGGCCACATGCATCTTGTCCTCCACATGTGCTGGCTCTGGGACCGGGCCGCCGGTCCGGGGGAGGAGGTGAGGAGGGCCACGTTCCTTAACTGGCTGGGCCAGGCTGAGCGTGGACGCCTCACTGGGTTGCCGGAGGGGCCTGCCCCTGGCCCCTTGCCCAGCCTGCCTTGTGCGGGGGACTCTGCGATGCTGCTCTTGGCCCCTTGACCCCTGCCAGGACCCGCTCCACTCAACTCTCCTGCCAAGTTCCCAGCACCGGGGGGCCCTCGGTCTTCTGGCTTGCCTGGTGCTCAGATTCGGGGCCGGGGAAGGTGCTGTGGTGTGTTCGGGTGTGGCCTGCGTGTGCTGGGTGATCATCCCTCCCAGTTACACACCTTGGGAAAGGCAGCTGATTGGCAGTTTCTGCTGACGTGTGATCTCACTGTGGGCCCAGCCTGGGGGTGAGCCTGAGGTAGGCTCCCAGGTGTGTGCGGAGTCCGTGCTTGGAGGACTCTCCTTGGCATCGTGGGGCACCCACTGCCCCCAGGATGGGCCTTCCCTCAGCACTGGTGCACACAGCAGTCAGTGCTGATGCATGGTGAGCTGGGATTTTTTCCTTTTTATGTCTGGCCACATTAGATTTGCGCCAAGACGCCCCCTTGTTGATAGGTGCTTGGGGGTGTGGGAGCAGCCTCTGGAGGGAGGCACCTCCTGGTGGGTCTGAGTCCCCGAGCCCGAGAAAGCCCTTTCTGCCTCTGTTTGGACAAGACGCTAGGCCCCACCCTCGCCTCTGCCCAGGGCCTCAAACCCCTGCATGGGTCCTGGGGCACCCCGCCCCTCCTCGTCACTCTGGAACTGTGCGCACAGCCTCTGACTGAGAACACAGTTAGCGGCTTGGTGTTCTCAGGAGCCTAGGGAGCCATGTGGGCGGGGGCTAGGGGACCCCCAGGGGTGTTGCCATCCTTCATGGAGCCCCCACGTTGACCATCTCAGCCCCTGACTCAGGGAGGGTCAGCATCAAGAGTGTGGTCCTCAGCCCACGGATGGACGCCTCTCTGCGGCCGTGTCCTGGGGCTCAGACTGCTGGGCGCTGTCTGTCCCAGCCGCTCAGCACCCCTCAGGCTTTGTTTGGATTTCGGTCCGAGGACTGCATGCAGTGGTTTTCTGGGATACTTGCATGTCCAGGATTAAGCATCCAGGAGAGCATCAGTTCTCAAGTCTGTGCTGGTGTGAGGGTGTAGCTGCCCTGAAGACTGATGTGGGGCGAGAAAGGGAGCCCTTTCCAAGGGGCATGGCTTGCAGCTGAGCAGGGAGAACTCGGATAATACGTACTGGGTTTGTTTTCTGTTCTAATTCATAGACTTTGTTGTTTAAGAGTCTCCCAGGCCTACAGGAGAATGAGTGAGTGCCGGTCCATTCCTCATCCCTCCCTGGAGGGTCTCCGCCTGCTACTCACTTTTCTAGGCTTGCTTTAGTGTAGCCCGTTTGTTACAAGTGCAGAGGTAGCTGGGTCTGTTCTTACTAACTAGGCCCGTGGTTCGTGAGAGACTCTGGCTGCCGCCCCCACCGTCCCCACGGTCGTACGGGATAGCCTCGCCGTCCCCACCGTCCCCACGGTCGTACGGGATAGCCTCGCCGTCCCCACCGTCCCCACGGTCGTACGGGATAGCCTGGCCGTCCCCACCGTCCCCACGGTCGTACGG
>NW_028027493.1:0-607 GCF_054177405.1 Leptonychotes weddellii
GAACACTTCATCTAGAACTAATGATGTAATGTATGGGGATTAACATAAAAATAAAAAAAAAAAGAGTAGGAAAAAGAAGTACATCAAAAAAAAAAAAGTTTCCTTTCTTTTAAAACTGTTCTGTGTTATAAACAATTACCCATTCACACACTTTTAATTTGAATGTATAAAAAGACAGCAATGTGTATCATAAGTACGCTTTATGTCTGGCACAATCTTTTTCTAGCTTTTTCTTCCCCAGCCTTCTGACTCATCAATACTTTATACTCATCCCACTAGTCAACCAGTGTAATGCTGATTCATTATTTCAACACCTGCATGACATTTCATGGTGTGGCTGTGCCGTTTACACTCTTCATATTTTTTCTCATTAAATTACTATTATATCAATGCTACTAAATATTTTTATTTTTATTATTATGTTCAATTAGCCAACATATACTACATCATTAGTTTTTGATGTAGTGTTCAATGATTCATTAGTTGCATATAACACCCAGTGCTCATCACAACATATGCCCACCTTAATGCCTATCATCTTGTTACCCCATCCCCCCACGCACCTCCCTTTTGTAATCCTGTTTGTTTCCCAGAGTCCAGAGTCTCT
>NW_028027494.1:0-607 GCF_054177405.1 Leptonychotes weddellii
GGGGGGGGGGGGGCGCGGGCCGTGCACACAGGCCAAATGCTGGCTCACTACTGACAAATAAACCTATTTAGCATGGAGTCATGCAGACTGGGGTTTGCATATTCTCAATACCCACTGAAAGGATATAATTTTCTCTAACATAATTCCCATTTCAAGAAAAGTGAAAAATAAATAAAAAGAAACCCTATCAGGTTATGGCAAATATCCAGCAAAAAGAACAAACTCTTTGCTTAACAATTCAGGCTGAAACCTAGTTATTATAAGCGTTAGCACAGCTCTTCCTACCATCTCCCACTTAAGCAACTTCGAACAGGCCAATGAGCTTCCAGCAAAATCTAGGGGAAGTCTCACTCCCCCTGCTCTCTCTCTCTGTCAAATAAATAAAATCTAAAAAAAAAAAAAAAAAAAACGCTTAATGGAAAACCTGTAAGAACCCAGTTTTCAAAAGAGCAACCACTTTTTTTAAAAGATTTTATTTATTTATTTGAGAGAGAGAAAGAAAGCACAAGCAGGGGAGAGGGAGAAGCAGGCTCCCGCGGAGAAGGGAGCCCAACATGGGGCTCGATTCCAGGACCCTGGGATCATGACCCGAACTGAAGGCAGCAGC
>NW_028027495.1:0-607 GCF_054177405.1 Leptonychotes weddellii
AGTTTCCGATTCTGACTATATCATCTATGTAGATCAATTTGGCCTGGAAATGCCATATGTGTACACTGGCTTTCACTTAACAAAGAGTGTTAAATTGGGTCACTGCACTATCACTAATTGAATTCTAAGAGATGTTAACCATAACGCCTAGGCTGAAGCTCTCTTGAGCAAGATGGCAGTTGAGTGTAACAAGGATCCCCGCTGCTTTTACCAGAGGAACTGAGTCTTTGAGTAGAACCCACTTTCTGCCTTTCAGCTTTCCTGAGCGCTCACTTACATAGAAAGCAAATGAGATGCCACTTTGTCATCTTGGTCTGCAGTTTCTCACAAAGCCTTCCTCTTTTAAAAGACCTTGAGGATCAGATTCTAATCTGAGTTGTACTGTGATAAGTCTCTTGAAAGGACCACTCTGGGTGGCTGGGTGGCTGGGTGATAGACATTGGGGAAGGTTTGTGCTATGGTGAGCGCTGTGAATTGTGTAGGACTGATGAATCATAGACCTGTACCCCTGAAACAAATAATACATTATATGTTAAAAAAAGAAGAAGAAGAAGAAGAAGAAGATAGTAGGAAGGGAAAAATGAAGGGGGGAGAAATCAGAGGGGGA
>NW_028027496.1:0-607 GCF_054177405.1 Leptonychotes weddellii
AATATCTCTGAGGGTATACCTGTAAGTACTAAACAGATACTTAGTAAATATATAATGTTAGGTCTCACTGATACTAGAATTCATTGTTATCAATAGAACTTAACTTTCTCATTGTTATAACCAGAAAGGAACTGGAAAAATCTAAGTACCTAAATCTAGGTACTGTTTATTGGATGTTGATTACTCTAATTCTGAGTACCTCTTGTATTAACTTTATTTTTAAATATTCAAACTATTTACCAACTATTGCTTTCCTTGTAAACTTGAAATATTTTTCTTAACTCTGAGCATTCTCTGCTTTGCCATTTTTGCTAGGATGAGAGAGCTTTTCATCTTTCCTAAGCTAGTTCATTATCTGCTTGAACTTACGGCCTCAGCTCTAGTGTTGTCAGACCTGTTATTAGCCTTATAATGATCTTTCCCCTATTAGAGGAGACAGAATTTGACTAATTCCTTCCCTTTAAGAGTGAATTTACTAGAGGAAAAAAAAATGGGAAGAGAAGTAAAGAGATATGATATCAACCTCATTGTCTATCTGAAGAGAGACCACCTGAGTTGTCTTCTCAGATGTGACTTGAATATCTGTGTCAGGAAGCTCTTTATAACA
>NW_028027497.1:0-607 GCF_054177405.1 Leptonychotes weddellii
ACATGAAAATAACTATGAAAAGAAAATATAACTTTTTAAATTAAAATAAGATTTTATAAATTTAAAAAATCAAACACAGATACTGATGGGACCTTAGCATAACTTTATTTTGTCATATAACTACCTTACTTAATTTTTCATTGTCTATATCATATCACTTTATTATTATTATATTTTGATTGAGATAGAATTTATATAATTTTAAATAATAATTCAGTGGCATTTAGCATATGCATTATTATGTTGTGCAACCACGATCCTACCTAATTCCAAAATATTTTCATCACTTCAAAAGAAAACTAAATACCCATTAAGCAGTTACTACCCATTCCCTTCCCCCCAGGCCCAGACAACCACCTACTATTTGCTTTCTGTATCTACAGATTTTCCTATTTGGGAAATTTCATATAAATGAAATCACACAAGGTAAGACCTTTTATGTTTGGCTTATTTCTGTTAGCATTATGTTTTAATGGTTCATCTGTATGGCAACATGTATTAGTTCTAATCTGTTAATGAACATTTGGGTTATTTCTACCTTTTGGCTATTGTGAGTAATGTACTATGACAACTGGTGTACAAGTATCTGAATCTCTGTTTTTAATAA
>NW_028027498.1:0-607 GCF_054177405.1 Leptonychotes weddellii
GTACTGGCCACATACGGAGGCATTGCTTTGATGATCTTATACTTCAAGTTAAGGTCTAAAAAAACACCAGCTGTGAAAGCAACATAAATGAATTTTAACCTGTACCTCATCTGTTAAGTTCCCATGCCTGGAGAAGCTAATGTCAACTCATCATGTGATACTCAATTTGTACAATAAATTATGAACCTGGAAAAAAAAAAAAGGTTTTTTCTATTTCTATATCTTAACATGGAAAGAATTCTATAACACTGCTAAGTAAAACAGTTAAATGTAAATGAAAGTAAATATAAGGTGATATTTCATATGTGTAAAATGCCTAGAAATAATATGGGAAGATACTAAACAAACTGTTAAGAATAGTTAACTCAGTAAAATGGGAATTCTAAGGTAGAAAAAGAAACCCACCACTTCTTGCTTAATCAATTATTGCAACAATCATGCATGCATTGAGTCTTTCTTTTGGTTTTAAACAAACTGTCTGCAAAAATAGATTTATTAGAAAAATATTAAGCTTTGATATCCTTTGTAATGAAAGGAAAAGTTGAACACACAACTACTGAAAGGGCAGAAATGATACTGGGCCTCAGAAACTCCCAGAAACAGAGAC
>NW_028027499.1:0-607 GCF_054177405.1 Leptonychotes weddellii
GAGCGTGTCATTTTCTGGAACGTCCTCGGTCACTGTGATTTGTCACTCCCGACGCCACGGAAGCACACACGGCCCCATGTTACACATTCCTTCCACGCTCTCTCTCATCTGTGAAGGTCGCTATCCCGGGCAGCGGTCCTCACCTGGGCTCGAATCAACGCTCGTCCTTGTTTTTAAGACACCCTGGAAGGTTTGCTCACTCAACCCTAGAATCTGTCACGCTTCCGTCTGTGCGCTCCCCAGCGTGCACAGACACATCTACCCATCTGGAGGGGGCAGTGGTCAAGTGCACGCGGGCGTTAGCGCTGCGTGCGGTCCTCCCGCCCGCTCACCCAGCCCCCGCGGCCTGACACTGCACCACGTGCATGCCCTTGGGGGAATGACGCCTGCTTCCCGACCACCTTCTGTCACAGCCTCTCACTCCTCCTCCTAGGAACACAGACACAGAGCACGGGGCCACACCTGCTCGCCCCATGGGGCAAAGTGACAAAACCAGTGCAGGGCCTCTGGGCTGAGCACCCCCCACCCCGGGAGCCACGAGCTGTCCTTCCAGAAAACTCTCTTTGCTAACGTTAGCCAAGGCTGGCTTCTGTGTCTGCACGGAAGT
>NW_028027500.1:0-607 GCF_054177405.1 Leptonychotes weddellii
TAATTGACTTTACTAAACTTTTAGTCATCTTTTAATGATTCACCACTGTCAAGAAGTCATCCTTTCCCCTTACTTCCTTCTGTCATCATGGATTAGTTGGTCCTTTTAAATGTTCTCCTATTCTGCACCTCCATCCATTTTTTTAAGCAGTTTTTTTGTTTCCCTTGTATTCTACAAGCATCTTTACAACATGTAGATTCAGGAAAGTCCTGAAATATTACATTTCACCAAAAATTTGAATCCTAAAGACACAATTGAAATTTGTTCAAGATAACATAATGTTTTTAGTATTATAATTATAATTCATGTTGTTCAAATTATGCATTATACACATTGACCAGGGGGCCCTTAACATTCCCTCCAAGTTCACCAAATTTTAGATAGATTTCTTACTGACTGTAAACTCCTACCCTCTTTTTTCTCAGAGCATTTACTTTAGAAATTTTCAATTGTAAGTTCTTTTTCTGTTCCTTTGAGATGCAAATATTTTACAATGCAGAAATGTATTGTCCTACTCTAGGACCTGGGAACCATCCCTTTGAACTATAATCATTAGGAAGGTAAGACCTCTATTGCCCAGTCTCTGTGAGAGAGTAGAAGCCTCATT
>NW_028027501.1:0-607 GCF_054177405.1 Leptonychotes weddellii
TTTTTTTTGGTTACTCTTCTTCCTCTTTCTTAAAATGCCTAAGGCAGAAAATACAAGGCCCCATACTGAGACCCTGGGGATGTTGCACAGCTGAGATTTCTGGTAGACCTGAGTTTGGCAAGGCTGGGTCAGCTCCAATGCTGCTTGCTGGATTTGGAGTTTCTGTATTGCCAAGCCTCCCCCCTCGTCTGACTCCAGCCAGTGACCCCTGGCCTGCAGAGTGAAATCTCCCTTACCCCTAAGGCTTTGCCCTCCTTCAAAGCTCTCAGGACAGGTTGCTCACTCACAGATGGCTTCAAACCCAGTGGGTTCACAGGAAGTATGTGTGTACTTGGGGCTGGTTGCTTGGATACAGGGCCATCTGACACATGCCTTCTTGGGTCGCAGGATAGCTGCTGTGGGGGTGCCTGCACAAACACAGAATTGTCCATGGGTCCTGCTGAAGCCATCGGATCCATGCTGCTAAAACACAAATGTGATAGACTTGTCTCTCACATAGGCACTGATGTTTATATTGAAAAAGGACTTCTGCCTCCAGTAGCTCATTTGAGCATCTTAACCCATTTATTAATGCCATTGATTAATCTCATTTTAGAGATACTATGAC
>NW_028027502.1:0-607 GCF_054177405.1 Leptonychotes weddellii
GGGAGGGGCAGAGGGTGAGGGAGAGACAATCCCAAGCAGATTGTGCTGAGTGCTGAGTGCGGAACCCCATGTGGGGCTTCATCTCACAACACCAAGATCAGGACCTGAGCCGAAACCGAGTGGGATGCTTAACCAACTTTGCCACCCAGACACCCTTACATATCAATGACTTATTTTAATATGATCTTTAATTCTTACAAGTTCCCTGAATGATAAATATCATCATCACCATTTTATAGAAGAGGAAAATGAGACTCAAAAATATTAGTAAATGAATCCAGGCAGCAAATAATGAACTATTAGGACATGAAAGTACAGCTGATTGGAGATCAAGAACAGATTGTGGAAGATAATTCTAATAACCACCATTTATATGTTGCTCATTGTATTCTAATCATGGTCAATACAGTTTCTTATTTAAGCCATTTCCCCTCAGGATTATTATTATCACCATTGGTGTACACATAAAAAAAAAAAAGCCCCGAGTATCAGAGAAATTAACTAAATTTTTTATGTCATTAGGTGACTGGCATGAACCTTTTGACGTTGTAGACATTTTGTGCAGATTTGCTTATATGCATTTTCTAGGGAAAGGGAAGGTAGTTTG
>NW_028027503.1:0-10578 GCF_054177405.1 Leptonychotes weddellii
CCGGGGTGGCTGCGGGGTCCTGCAGGGGTGGAGCTGGTCCTCCGAGCTCTCCCCGCCCCGAGGGCCCCCCTCCCGTCCCCGGGGTGGCTGCGGGGTCCTGCAGGGGTGGAGCTGGTCCTCCGAGCTCTCCCCGCCCCGAGGGGTCCCCTCCCGTCCCGGGATGACTGCGGGGTCCTGCAGGGGCGGAGCTGGTCCTCCGAGCTCTCCCCGCCCGTCCCGGGGTGGCTGCGGGGTCCTGCAGGGGTGGAGCTGGTCCTCCGAGCTCTCCCCGCCCCGAGGGGCCGTGTCTGCCCGGGTTGACCGCGGGGTCCCGGCCTGCCCTCCCGACCAGCGCTACCAGGTGGTACAGATACAAGTTCTTGCCCAACGGTGGGGTGTGGGTGGCTCTCCTTTCGGGCTTGTGGGCGTCCTTGGTGGAGCTGAGCTTTGCAGGACCAGAGATGTCAGTCTGGGCTGCTGGACTCTGGCCGGCTGATGTAATGGGACGTTGTTTTGAGACAGCGAGAGGGAGCGCGCTTCGTTCATCCAGGTACCAGCGCTGCCTCACCCGCTCTCACTGGTCCTTCTCGTCGGGGACGGAGGTGGGGCCCTGTGGCCAGCGTGGGGCCCACGGGGATGGGAGGAGAGAGGCGGAGAGCCCCCAGGCCCCTGTGAGGGCTCCTGGGCAGCATGGTTCCCCTGCGTGGCCTTTGCAGGAGTCTCGTGTCATGCAGACACCGCCCGGCCCCTGACGGGTCAGCAGGGACCCAGCAGGGCTCTGGGATGCCTGTGGTTGCCTCTGCCCCCTGCCCCCCGGCTGAACAGCCACTCACCGCTGCACACAGCAGGCCCCCTCGCACCCCGGGTCGCTGCCGGGCCTGGTGGAGGTGATCCTCGTGTTGACCACGCCCCCGCCCTGGCTGGAGCCGCGGCTGCGGCAGTTCATGGGCGGGCTCCTGGGAGTTCCGCGGGTGAACACACACCGTCTGTTTCTTTTTTGACCGCACCCAGACTTTGTTTATTTGTCTGAACTGTTACTTTCTGGTCTGTGCCGTTTTGGGTGTAGCTGAGAAACGCGTGCTTGCAGAGGAGCGGGAAGGGAGGGGGCGTTGTGGTGCGACTGGGGCTGGAAGTGTATGACCCCCGTGTCCAGGAGGAAAGGTGCGGTCGAGAGGGTGAGCTACTTTTTTTTTTTTTTTTTAAAGATTTCATTTATTTATTTGAGACAGAGAGAATGAGAGAGAGAGAGCTTGAGAGGGGGAGGGTCAGAGGGAGAAGCAGACTCCCTGCCGAGCAGGGAGCCGGATGCGGGACTCGATCCCGGGACTCCAGGATCATGACCTGAGCCGAAGGCAGTCGCTCAACCGACTGAGCCACCCAGGCGCCCACATTATGCAACTTCTTCTTTTTTTTTTTTTTTTAAGATTTTTTATTTATTTATTTGAGAGAGAGAGAATGAGAGAGAGAGAACATGAGAGGGGGGAGGGTCAGAGGGAGAAGCAGACTCCCCGCAGAGCAGGCAGCCCGATGCGGGACTCGATCCCGGGACTCCAGGATCATGACCTGAGCAGAAGTCAGTCGCTTAACCAACTGAGCCACCCAGGCGCCCGAGAGGGTGAGCTACTTACTGGGAGCGCTGGTGTGGGGGCGGACGCCTCTGGACTCTGGCCCCAGGTCCCTCCCTGGCCCTGCCTGTGCTGGGCCTCGGTTTCCCCTCTGTGAGAGCAAGGCTGGCCCCCCTCGGAGGGCCTGAGGTTCTTCCTGCCCTGGAGCTCTTATGCCCCTGGCCCGCCCACCCTGCTGGAGTCGTCCACGGTCTCAGAGGGCCCGGCTTCCTCTCAAGGAAGGACGGGCCCTGCACCACTGGGGAGGGGAAGTGAGAAGATGTCGGCTGTTTTGTGGGTGTCCCACTTCCAGCCAGGCTCCCGACGGGTCGTGTAGCTAGGACATGTCCCCCACACGCCTGTTTGGGGGGCGAGCATGACCAGCCTTTTTGGCCCGGGCCCACCTGTCGTGTTTTAGGAGAGGGCCCGCTTGCGCATTGCCAGGGCTTGGAGGCCTGGAGCTCCAGCCCGTGTTGGGTGTGCTCCTGTCGAAGGTGGGTTTGGTCAGGACTCTGCCACTGTGGCCACTGGACGCAAGACTAGGCTGCCCTGGTGTGGTCTATGTGAGCCTCCGTTTGTGTCTGGCTGAGCCAGCCTTGGGCTCTGCGGGCACCACTCGAGGGAGGACTCAGTGCCCTTGGCAGGGCCCAAGATGGCCAGACGTCTCCCACCCCTGCAAGATGATGCCAGGCGGGTGGCCCCTACCCCACCTTATCAGTGTTGTAGGCCTTGAGCACGGGGTTGGTCTGCTGCCCATGGGAGAAGGCGGGCAGGGCGGGGCATTGGCTCAGCGCCGGGCGGGGATCCTGAGCACGCACCTGCTGCTCACTGCGGCGCTCCGGGTGGCTGGTGGGCTTGGGAGGGCGGGGCTCTGGACGTTTGGGCGGGAGGCGGTGGGTCAGACATGTGTGGCCCGCCCCGCGCTGGAGGGTGTCGGTTCGGGCACTGGGACGTCCGTTAGCGGTGTGCGGCCCTCACTGGAGACGTGTATTTCCTGGTAGGTTTGCCGTCTCCACATGTCGGAGCTGATGGAGGTCTGGCCCTGCCCACAGGTATGGGGTGCAGGCAGGAACCGCTGGGGAGTTTACAGTTGGGGGTTCCAGGGCGCCCACGGCCTCTGGGACACAGGTGCCTCTTCGTGCAGTCCTTGGTGGGGAATCCCTCTAGGTCCTTCTGTCCCTGGAGGCGGGCGCTCCAAGTTGGGCCCCAAGCGCGGGAAAGCCAGGACACCGCTGCTGGTAGGAGGATGTGTCCTTGAACTGGACACCTGGCAGAGGGGTCGCGGGAGGTGACGCTCAGCGTGTGGTGCCCGGCCTCTCTCGTGTGTCTTTGGCAGGGGATGCCTCCTGCTTGCGGTCCTTCCAGGGCATGTGCGGATGGCGTGGCGGCCTCAGAATAGCCGTGCTTGAGCCAGATTACCGTGCTGGCCTACATCGAGGATTAGGGAGCAGGTGGCCCCAGGCCGGGACCCAGGGCAGCCCCGGGGAGTCTGCCGGCCCGCTGGGGGCCCCCAGATGGAGCCCTGCAGGGCCAGCCCCAGGAAGGAGCAGCTGCGGCTGGCCGCACACCCTCCCAGGTCTCCCTCTGTCCCCACCGTCGGTGCCGGTTCTCCTCACGTGGGACGCCCCGTGGCTGGGTGGTGGCAGGGCGAGGAGCAGCCTTTGCCCCTTGTCCCCGGCGGCTGCCTCGGGAGGGATTTAGTGCTCAGGGGGCGGGGGGCAGGCAGGGGTGAGCTCCAGCTCTTGCAGAGCAACCTCGGGCTGATCACAGAGCTGCACCCTGCCAGGAGGTGGGGCGTGGGGGCGAGCTGGGGGTGGTCGGGTGGGTGCGAGCTGGTGGGGCCGGGGTCCTCTGGAGGGCCCTCTGCTCCGGGGGCAGCTGTCCGAGCCCTGTGCTGCAGGCCGGCCACCTGCTGGCTTCCCGGGGCCCGGCGAGCAGAGGGCTGAGCGCGCTGTGGTCCTGTGGGGTCAGCCCCACGTCCCGGCGCCGTTGTGAGATCAGCCTGGGGCCCCGCGTGGAGCCAGGAGCTGCAGTCCAGGGCTGGACAGCCGGGAGCCGCACGGTGCGGCCGGAGCGGGTTCTAGTCCAGGGCTCCTGGCTGCGCCCCGGCACGGCCTCGCTGACGTCTGTCTCCCTCGCCCACAGGGATGTCAGGACCGAGGCCGGTGGTCCTGAGTGGACCATCAGGGGCCGGGAAGAGCACCCTGCTGAAGAGACTCTTGCAGGAGCATGGCAGCGTCTTCGGCTTCAGCGTGTCCCGTGAGGCCCAGGCTGCGGTGGGGGTGTGGCGGGGGGTTTCAGCCATGCAGGGGCGGGGCCAGGCCCCTGCTGACCCACACAGACGGGGAAGGGTCCCCACGCGCTGACCCTGACCTGCAGCCCCCCCCACACACAGACAGGGAAGGGTCCCCATGCGCTGACCCTGACCTGCAGCCCCCCACACCCACACACATGGGGGACGGTCCCCACGCCGCTGACCCTGACCTGCAGCGCCCCACACACGGGCAGAGCCTGGCCCGCGGGGGAGGCGTGGGTGGGGTGTGGGGGTCCAGGTGTCCCAGGTCGATCCTAGGCACTTGTTCCTAGACACCACGAGGGACCCGCGGCCTGGAGAAGAGAATGGCAAAGGTGAGCTGGGCCTCGGCGTCTGGGTGCCCGTCTGCAGGGTGGGCAGCGTGCTGGCGCTCGGGTGGAGACGGAGTGAGGTCGCCGCGGGGCATCTCTCCTGACCCGTGCGAGCGTGTGTGGTTGACCCCAGGCTTCCTCTGTAGTGTCCACGGGATCAGCCCCCGTAGCCTCCCCCCAGGAAGCCCGTGGTTTTCTGGCTCTCGTGACAGGGATGATGTGAGAAAGTGCCGTACGTGGGTTCTCTGCTCGGTGGGGCTGACAGGTCCACGGGGAAGCGGACTCTGGCCACGTTTGGTCCCCGAGCGCCCTGGGGCTGGGCCGTGGGCAGGCCTCAGATAGCTGTCCTTGCAGATTACTACTTCGTGACCAGGGAGGTGATGCAGAGGGACATCGCCGCGGGCGACTTCATCGAGCACGCCGAGTTCTCGGGGAACCTGTATGGGACTAGGTGGGCCACCCTGGGCACCTCCCCTCCTCCCAGGGGCTCCCCCTTTGGCTAGACCCAGGCAGGGCGTCTTGTGTGGGTTCTCTAAGGTGCCCACCACGTCAGGGGTCGAGACGGGGCAGCCGTTGGGGCTGCCTCCTCCCGGCCACCTGTGTGCCCCTGGCCAGGCCTCTGTGGGAACCGCAGGTCCCTGGGGACGGTGCGCAGAGAGGACTCGGGGAATCCGGGTCCCCTAGGTGCACAGGCTGCACTGTGGCCTGCCTTCCTGCAGCCCCTGGGCGGGCATGGGAGTGCCCCCCGGTACACAGGGTCTCTGCCCGCTCTTCCCACCTGGCTGGCCGGCCCCGAGCAGGGTCGTGGGCAGGCGGGCCCAGGCATGCCTCTGAGCAGCCTGTCCCTGAGCCGCCTGGCGAGGGTGAAGCGGCGACCCCACGGGATCTATCTTGCTGCACCCCAGGCCCTGGGTGCAGCTGGGCGGGAGGGGGGGGCCCCAGAGGGGTCACTGGGGCTGTTGGGCAGGCGCAGTGACTGCCAGGGCCCTCGTGCCACTAACCACAGCCACCCTCGGCCCAGCAGAGGGCCCAGCACGCAGATGCTGCAGAAAGGGGGACGAGAAGCTGGGGTCCGGGTATGTTCTTGCGGACGCTCTGGCCGGGCCCCCGCCCAGCGCAGGCCAGTGGGGGAGGCAGGAGCCCAGGGCATGGGCAGCGATGGTCCTGCGGAGGCCCTTCGAGGCCTTGGGGGGCTGCTGGGCCCAGGCAGCCCCACTGAGCGGTTCCTGCTCCTCTGTCCTCCAGCAAAGCCGCTGTGCGGGCCGTGCAGGCCATGAACCGCATCTGCGTGCTGGACGTGGACCTGCAGGGTGTGCGGAACATCAAGAAGACGGACCTGCGGCCCATCTACATCTTTGTGCAGCCGCCCTCGCTGGACGTGCTGGTGGGGGCGCTGGGCCGAGGCTGGGGGCCGGGGGTGCCCTGGGGCAGGATGCGGGCGACCCCAGGGACGCTGACCCTCCTGCGTGTTTCAGGAGCAGCGGCTGAGGCAGCGGAACACGGAGACAGAGGAGAGCCTGGCCAAGCGGCTGGCGGCCGCTCGGGCTGACCTGGAGAGCAGTGAGTGTGGGCCCTGGCCGCCGGGTGTCCCCCCGTCTCCTCAGCCAGCACGGGTCCCCCAGCAGCAGGGTCCCCTCCCGTGGAGGACCCCCAGAGCCTGCACTGACCCTGTCCCCCCACCCCAGGCAAGGAGCAGGGCCTGTTTGACCTGGTCATCGTCAACGACAATCTGGACGTGGCCTTTCGGGCCCTGGAGGAGGCTCTGGCCGAGGTGGGCTCCGCAGGGGGTGGGACTCAGCCCTGTGTTGCACA
Organism: Leptonychotes weddellii; assembly: GCF_054177405.1. Taxonomy (NCBI): domain Eukaryota; kingdom Metazoa; phylum Chordata; class Mammalia; order Carnivora; family Phocidae; genus Leptonychotes; species Leptonychotes weddellii. The sequence goes on from NW_028027503.1 coordinate 6,021, forward strand.
TGGGAGCGCGGGCTGGGTAGGCCGCGTGGCCGTCAGCCCGCACTGGGTGAGACCCTCCTTCTCTGTCCACGGCAGGAAATCAAGAAGGCTCAGCGGACCAGCCGCTCCTGAGCAGGACCACCAGCTGCGTGCTCCCTGGTGGGGACTGCGCTCGCCTCGGCTAGTGCCCAGACTGCCGCGGCCAGAGGACCCTGGCCTCCCTTTACTCCTCTGTCGTGGGAGCTGCGCCAGGGTGTAATAAAGAACTGCTGGGCAGCAGTGTCCGTGAGCCCATGGCCTCTGTTCTGGGCAGGGCGAGGGGGACAGGGGCCGTGCACCCCTCCACAGTGGATCCCTGCTCCCGGCGGCCCGCCAGACTCCCTGGGTTCTACTTGCTGGGGCTCCCTTTGCCCCGTCTTCACACCAGGGAGACCCTTGGCCTGCAGCTGAGCTGGGGCCCCGGTTGGCGTGGATGAGCCTGCTGGACAACAGCTGCCTCTCCCACTGGCTCGTGGAGGTGCCATGAGGCCTTGTATGGGGAGAAGGACCCGGAGCTCATCCTGCTGGAGCCCCCTCCCTTCCTGCTCGTCCCTACCCTGGGCCATGCTGGCTCAGGGACAGCCACTGCTGACCGGGAGGGAGGCCAAACCCCTGCATTGTGCCGAGTGCTGTCCTCTGTCTTGTGCGTGGTCCCCTGAGCCCGGTCCGGTCCCCGTGTTCCAGGGAGGACACTGGAGGGTCGGAGAGGGGCTGTCCCTCAGCTCTGGTCCGTGCCCGGGCCATGCTCCTGTGGTGGGACCCAGGCAGAAGTAGACAGGCTGGGCGCTGTCCCAAAGCCCAGATGCATGGACGAGGGTAGGTGGGAGCCTGGCCTGGATGCAGGCCGGCCACATCAGCCGGCAGAGGGTTACTGGGCATCCCCCCGCCCCCAGGCCAGAAGGCAGGTGAGGCGGGGCCAGACTGATGTGCGGAGGGAGGGGGGTGCGGAGGGGAGGCCCCCTTCCTCTCTGGGCCCTGTCCAGCCCCAGGGACAATCGGGAATTCAGACCCCAGGCCTTGGGGGGAACAATGGAGCCCTTGAAGGCCCTCCCCCCGCATTGTGCTTGGTGGTGAGAGGTGGCCCTGGGTCAGGCCCAGGACTCGGCCAGGCACACACCCTGCGAGGGCCAGTGTCCATCCGGCTGGCAGGTGGAAGGGCTCAGGGACTCCCATTTCCTGGCCTGGAAAAGGTAGGGCGCTGTCCAGGGGACCAGGCGGGGGCAGCTGTGTGGGGACAGACGTCACGCACCCTGTCTGTGGGCCCGGGGTCTCGGGCTCAGGAGACGCACTCGGGGGACACCAGGTACTGTGCCTGGCTGGACCACCCTCCGTTCCCAGGGGACAAATGGCACGGTGGGGGAGGTGGGGCCCCAGGGCTGCTCAGGCCAGCTGGTGAGCGGGAAGGGAAGGGGGTGCACCGGGGACCTTCCCCAGCAGCTGGGGCTCCTCAGCTGTGCCGGTCCAGCCAGCCAGCTGCAGTGTGTCCAGAGGCTGGGCCTCAGACGGTTCCGGCCCTGTGGGAGGCTGGGGAGGCCTACCCCGCACACGTGGCCGACACACCGGGGTGGGTACACCTGCGTGCCCAGCACAGCGCTCCTGAGCCGGCCTGGGGCTCCTTCCCGTAAGTCCTCGGGGGCGCCTGCTAGACCGCAGGTCCTCAGGTCTGGGCCCCAGGGGTCACCGGGAGCAGACCAGACCCCTGTTGTCCAGGAGCGGCCCCCAGCGTGCCACAGATGTGAGTGAGTGGGCGGGCGGCCGCGGCCCCGGGCACGGTGCCAGACTGCCGTGGGGCACGGGGTCTGGGCAGGGTGGCGGCACTTTGGGAGGGGTGGAGGCCCCTGCGGGTGGTGGTAGGGTGCTCTCGCAGGTCCCAGCCCTCCCCACGCCAGGGCTCCCGGGCTTCCTGCCACGGCAGCCCCAGGAACCGCCGCGACGCCCTCCCCAGACCTGGCCCCTGCGGGACGAGCACCCTCACTGGACGCAGAGGGACTGCAGGGGGGAGCGGTTTGCCGGCCCAGCCAACCTCCCCGGTTCATCCTGCCCCTGCTGAGCACCCGTGTGGTGGGAGGGGGCTTGTGTGTGTGAGCGAGGGTGGGGGGGTGCGTTGTGCACACGTGCGAGTGCCGGGGTCTGTACGTGGACCCTGTGAGGGTGGGGGCTCCCTGGGGCAGAACCCACAGGCTGAGTGTGGAGCAGGAGGGGGCTGGAGAGGGGAGGCAGTGGGGAGCCTGGGGCAGCCCCTGTCCACCAAGCGCGAGACCAGTGTGCTCGGGAGCCACGCGGGGTAGATGGCAGTGGCAGGGTGCCCTCCACGCCTGGGGTTGGAGGACTGGGCCGCCTCTGCTCTGGGCCAGGTGGTCCCGGTGGAGCCCGACTGAGGCCCCCAGGGTGGCGGTCCAGGGGCCCGGGGCGGGACAGGGGACACCCGTAGAGCCAACAGAGGGAGACCTCGGGGGAGTCCCGTGGCCGGGTCAGGCCCTGGGCTCTGAGCTCTTAAAGTTCAGGCCCAAGCTGACCTTGGGGTGCTTGTAGGCGCTCATGTGTGGATGAGGGGCCACCCAGTGCTGGGCGTGCTTAGGAAGGGCAAGAGGCTGCCTCAGATGCTAGGTTCTGCCGGAGAACCTAGCGGTGCCCTGAGGTTCCCAGGGCAGGGTCCCTTGCAGATTTGGTGAGCTGAGCATTCTGGGGGGGCCTGCCTGGCAGCCCCACCTCAGTGGGAGGAAGCTCCGCCTGCCCTGGAGGGGCTCCTGGGAGGAAGCCGGGCCAGGGATGGGAAGGAAATGGCTGGGCAGGCCCTGGCCCTCACCCCCCGCACACCCCTCCGCTCCCAGGACCTTTGTTCAGACCCCTGCAGGCGTGAGAGGAGCTCAAGTGCAGAGGCCACTCGTGGATGCAGGCCATCCTGCTGCCTGCCAGAGCCCACCACCCTCCTCCCGGCAGTCTGGCTGCCGCCCCCCACCCCTGCCGAGACCCTCGCTTTCCCCTCCCGGATCCTGGATCCCGCTGAGAGCGATCCCACCCACACTTGCTCTGACCGAGCTTTGGGGGAGCTGCCATCTGAACGGAGCTTAGGTCCCTGCAAACCAGCACCCCTACCCCCCACCCCACCCCCACCCAGTGGCCGAGCCCCACTGGCCTCCTACTGGCAGCACTGGACAGCCTTGGGTCAGCCCTTCACCCCTCCTGGGGGTCAGGGGCCTCCCTGGGGCCTGTGGCTCAGCAGGAGTCGTCAGCCAAAGTCCCTGCTCCACGTTGCAACCTCCGGAGAAGTACCTGCCAGACAGGAGGACCCCCGTGACGGGGCAGGGAAGCCACCCCAGCTCCCCAGCAGCGCTCTTCCCATCATCAGGGCCCCTTCTCAGTAACAAAAGCCCACACTTGGTCATTGTCCTCCTGCTCCCCTGTGTCCTCTCCTGGAGCCCTTCCACCCCGAACATCGAACATCGGAGCGTTTATCCTCACAACTCCTCCAGGTGCCCCAGGGTCTCCCTGTGCACTCTCCTGTCCCTGTCCTCCGCTCACCTGTGTTGACCCCCTGGCTGTGTTGATGTCAGGTACCCGTGGAGCAAGGAGTCTCCGATAACGCTTTCCTGCGGTGTCCCCATTGCCGGGGGGCGGGGGGGTGGCTGTGCTCCAAGCCAGCTTTCTCACCAGCCTGGGGACTTCTGTTTTCTTAGGATTTCATTTATTTATTTGACAGAGCACAAGTAGGCAGAGGGAGAGGGAGAAGCAGGCTCCCCGCGGAGCAGGGAGCCCAACACAGGGCTCAATCCCAGGACCCCGGGGTCAAAGGCGAAGGCAGACGCCCAACCGGCTGAGCCCCCTGGGCGCCCCTAGGCTGGGACTTCTGCCAGCCTGGACGCTCCCTCCTTGCTGCGCGGGCTCTCTGGAGGGGCCGTCCTGAGGAACCGGGAGCTAGGTGGTGGGGGCTGCATACACTCTTTAGGGTTCCCTTTCCTTCCACTTTCATTCATGTAACCGTGTATATCAGTATGGACTCATTTATTTTACACTTTGGGTCGGACTCTATAACTAACCCAGTCTGTAATACTGCATTACTCCACTATTACCCAAATAGACGTGGCTTCAGACACAGGGCGCTTCTGCGGTGCGCTGCCATATCCCTCACTGTGGGCGTGCGTGTGTGTGCACGTGCCTGCCTGTGTGGGTGCGTGTGCGTGCACGTGTGGGTGTGTGTGTGCACGTGCCTGCCCGTATGTGCACGCGTGTGTGCATGTGCTGGTGTGTGCGCACGTGCCTGCCTGTGTGTGCACGCGTGTGTGCGGGCGTGTGTGTGCACGTGACTGCCTGTGTGGGCGCGTGTGTTTTCAAGTGCCTGCCTGTGTGGGTGAGGGCATGTGTGTGCACGTGCCTGCCTCTGGGTGCGTGTGTGTGCACGTGCCTCCCTCTGTGGGTGCGTGTGGGTGCAGGCGTGTGTGTGCATGTGCGGGCGTGTGTGTGCACGTGCCTGCCTGTGTGGGCGCGTGTGTGTGCAAGTGCCTGCCTGTGTGGGTGCGGGCGCGTGTGTGCACGTGCCTGC
>NW_028027504.1:0-607 GCF_054177405.1 Leptonychotes weddellii
GAATGCCTTTTGAGACTTAGGCTGAAAAGCCTTACAATATCCACTGCAGTTTTTTTGGTTTAAGCAACTCCCAAGACAAGTCTAGATTCACAAGGTGAATCTAGAAATAAATTTTACAGGAGGAGTGGCAAAGGCACATTGTATGGAACATGCCTATAAAGATAGGAAGAAATTGTTGTGACCGTCTATCTGTTCTCAAGACCTGACTCCTCCTTATGTCTGAGGGTACAATAAGGCATTTCATTAGCAGCTCAAGCAATAAACATCCTGGGCTCTAGTCAGTCATATTAGCAACAGTCTGCCTTTTTGAAGAGGAAACACAGAAGGCGTGTGGAAAAGGGGCAGAGGTTCCCTGTGAATGTGGACTTGCCTGCTGCCTAGCCACAAACTCAACTGTGTTCTTCTACACCTTGCTCCAATTTTATGCAAATGACCCCTTATTTCCATGAGACTCATCTCTAGTTATTCTGAGTTAATCAGTGAATGGTCTTCTTATGGTAACTCTTTCCTATCTAGTGGTGGTTTGAGACATAAGTTGGCCCAATCAAACTAAAGGAAAGTGCATACTACATAAAATTCTTGGCAGGAGGTCTCTCTCTCTCTCTCT
>NW_028027505.1:0-607 GCF_054177405.1 Leptonychotes weddellii
GGGGTGGGAGGATGGGTTAGCCTGGTGGTGGGTATTGAGGAGGGCACATTCTGCATGGAGCACTGGGTGTTATGCACAAACAATGAATCATGGAACACTTTATCTAAAACTAATGATGTAATGTATGGGGATTAACATAAGAATAAAAAAAATTTTATTCTAGTTAAGAGTGAGCAAGGCTGTCAAAAATATGAGAAAAATCATAAAAAAATGAAAAGGATTTAGTGTTCGTATTTCTTCACAAATATTCTTAAATTCTTATTCAGTTTTAGAGAGACTGAAATGGGAAAATTTTTAGGAGAACCATGGTCAAGGTAATGGACTGGTCTCACTTCAAATGATGGAAAATGATTGTACATTTATCAATACTAAGTGAAAGCAGGATTTTAAAGGTATGCATGTGTCTTTGCTTTCTTCAATTTTTTGTTTTAAATGACTTTTCCGAGAAACAGTAAGTATCGTATAAAACACCACAGGTTGATGATGTTAACTTCTCAAAATCAAACTTCAGATGAAGCCTCATCCATGAGTATCAGAATCAGTGTCAAGTGCTAACACAATAGCTTGAGGGGTTCTATCCCACAGATCCTTTAATCCAACATGCACC
>NW_028027506.1:0-607 GCF_054177405.1 Leptonychotes weddellii
CCAACCAATCCCCAGGTAGTGCCTGGGCTGCTGGTCTAGGACCACACTTAGAGAACCACTGGTCTAAAAAATGACCAGATTGACACCCCCTTTCAAGTCTGCACCTGGTCCAGCAGCATGAGAATCCTGTAGCATCCCAAACAGTCCTCAAAACAGGTACACAGGCAGGCAGAATGGTGCTTTGACGTGGCAATGATGATTTGTAAGCACAACGCTGATCAAGTCCTATGTTTCAAATGCTTCGGGATTGGGAGGGTGGAGGGGGTAATGGTGGGGTCCATAGTGACAGGATGGGTTATGGGCTTTCTCCCACCAAGCCCAGTTCAAAGAAGTTCTGCTATATAGAAGCCCCAGCCTCGGGGCTTTTCACTCCTCTGATATTTACATTCCAGGAATGGGAGGGTGGGGTCCCTAGAGGTGGGGTTGGGGATACTGCCATCCAGTCAAGATGCCGGTATTGGGCCATCTATATTATATACCTGGGGACCTTCAACATTTTTGCTTGATAATATATATATTAAGACTTTTTTTTTAAAGTAATCTCTACACCCAACATGGGGCTTGAACTTACAAACCCAACATCAAGAGTCGCACGCTCCACTGACTG
>NW_028027507.1:0-607 GCF_054177405.1 Leptonychotes weddellii
AGTGGTTGCACCAGCTTGCATTCCCACCAACAGTGTGGGAGGGTTCCCCTTTCTCCGCAACCCCGCCAACATCTGTTGTTTCCTGACTTGTTAATTTTAGCCATTCTGACTGGTGTGAGGTGGTATCTCATTGAGGTTTCATAAATCACCTGTTCTTGCTAGTGACCAGCCCCATCCAGAGGGTATCTGGGGGCCCCGTCCAGATATAATAAGTCACCTCATTAGCATAAACTCAAATGAGGGCTTCTTATGAATGACACTCTGCTCACTCAGGTACTTCCTGGGGTTTGAGGAGCTCTGTGCCTGGAACTGGAACAAAGATCAAATGTATTTCTTATCACGCCTGTCCTGGAGGTGGCCCCCTCACAGCGCAACCTTTCCATTCAGGCCTCAGCCTCCCCGATGCGACCCTAGCTAACAGGCCGGTCATGCTGGTGACCCCAAGACTCATGAAAAAGCCACTGCATGGCAATGCCTTCAACCTTGGCTTGACTAGACCCCACCAGAGCTGGAGGCATGGTGGCCACAGTTATTTTGGGGAGTCTTGCTGGGGGCATCCCTTAAGCCCCTGTTTCTGCTTGGGAGAAAGCTCTTGTTCATCCTCCAC
>NW_028027508.1:0-607 GCF_054177405.1 Leptonychotes weddellii
AAAAAAAAATAATAATAAAAGTTAGGAAGTTGGAAAGGAAGTTGGAAAGCTTTTCTAACTTACAGATTTCATAATGATCTGTTAGAGCAATATTATCCAATAGAAATATGAGAACCACATTAAATGTCTAGTAATGACATTTAAAAAGTAAAATGAAATAAGTGAAGCTAATTTGGTAATGTATTTTATTTAACACAACATATTCAAATGTTATCTCAAAATTAAAAAATAAAAATATTAATTAGATACTTTACAACCTTTGCTTCATATGCCTTCAAAATCTACTGTGTATTTTACACTTAGAACGCATCTCAATTTGGACTATTCCCATTTCAATTGCTCGATAGCCACATGTGACCATATGGTTATGATATTGGACAACTTGATATTTTAAAAATTCTAACCAATTTAAAAAACAATTACTTAAAATATACTATTACTTTAATTATAAATAATTAAATTGAGTAAGCTCAATGCACACATGGTCCAACAAGACATCTATTAAATTGCAAAAGAATTTAATAAAGCAAGCTTTCTCTTGAATTCTAACTTTGATGATCCCAAATAGAGAATATATAAGTATCTTTAATTTTGTATTTAAAAAAAA
>NW_028027509.1:0-607 GCF_054177405.1 Leptonychotes weddellii
CTCTTTATTTTGACTTTGTTTTTTTTTTTAAGATTTTATTTATTTATTTGAGAGAGAGAGCAAGCACAAGTGGAGGTGGGGGAGGAACAGAGGGAGAGGGAGAAGCAGACTCCCTGCTGAGCAAGGAGCCCGATGCAGGGCTCAATCCCAGGACCCCCGAGATCATGAACTGAGTGGAATGAAGACACTTAACCAACTGAACCACCCAGGTGCCCCTCTTTATTTTGACTTTGATCTTAAAAGACAGTTTAGCTGGATACAGCTATTTTCTCTGAAGTCCCCATTATTTTCCTTATCTTTTGGATTAGGAGTATGATGTCAGTCTGTCTTTAATCTGCCAGTTTCTTCCTACATATGCTGTTAACATATTCTTTTAGTCTTTGATATACAGCAGTTTCACTATGATGTGTCTGGATGTGTTTTTTATATTTATTTTTATTTATCCAGCTTGAGATTTAGCATGAGTCTCAATGTCATTATCTTTTCAAATATCATTTCTCTTCCATGCTTTGTGTTCTCTTCTGGAACTTCTATTAGAGATGTAGTAAATGTGTTTGTTCTAGTTTTGAGGTCTCTTAACTGTGCTTTTACATATTTTCTTTTCTTT
>NW_028027510.1:0-607 GCF_054177405.1 Leptonychotes weddellii
CACCAAAGCCTCACAATTAATTATTTCTCTCTCCGTGAAAGGCAGGATGAGTCTGCTTTCAAGGGAAGTACTCCTTAACCTGGGTAAGTGAGTCTGGGGAGTGTCAAGGGGGAGCAGTGGGGAAGTACCCACTCCAGACAGGTTGGTTCCCACTGTTTTCTCGCTTCCACCTGCAGAGCTCTTGTGTGCTGCGCTTTGGTCCAGGATTCCCCCACAGCGTCCTTGTGACTTCTACTTGTTCAGTGTAAGGTGACAAGAAGGGATGATGAGAATACACACTATGTAAGCCTGGACTCAGAGACTGTTTATCTCTGAATCCACAGGGACAGGATGGGGTTAACTCATGGTAAGGGGCCAATAAATAATTTTGTAGTGGAATAGAGATAAATTGGTTGAGGGTGGCACAAAGATGGTATTTACATATTGACTACAAATACATATTGGCTATCTAACAAAGAGTGAAGGTAGAGGGTAAGTCTATACAGGGAATTTGAAAAAAATATTAAGTTCGTTAGGTTATTTTACAGAAAAAGAAATTATTTGGTTTGTTATTCATACACACAGAAAAGTCAGACAAAAAGTACTTATTTACTAAACATACACATAA
>NW_028027511.1:0-607 GCF_054177405.1 Leptonychotes weddellii
AGTAGCTTGTCCAGGGTGACAGAGCTTACAGAAAGCAGAGCTGAGATTGGATTTCCCTCATGTCAGGACGGTCCCTACATTGTAGATGTTGTGCCTCTTCTTACATCACAATGAACAGTTCAGAGCAACAGTGCCCGAAGCAGAAGCCCAGCCCGAGGAAGGGGACTGGTGCCCAGGGTCAAGGGCGAACCGTGACCTGTGATATCATGGAGGGCTCAAAACAGGGATGACCTCTTTCTGCCTGCCAGGCATAATCGCCTCCCAGGGAGTTACGTATTTGTGGAAACAATTACCAAGCTACCCCCAGTGATCTGTGCTGAAGAGAAGAGAACATGGAGCAAATGAAAACATGGTGTAAAGACGGAGAACCCTGACACTCAGGAATAAGCAAAGTCCCCTCCTTGGTGCGTGAGGAACTTAGGAGGTCAGAAAACTTCTCACTCCATTCCACGGTGACAGGGCTCGTCAAGCTTGGGTGCTCCACTTGGCAGGTGTAGACCTCTCCACTCTGAGGAACTGTCTCCAGCATCACCAGGGTCTGGAAGGTCCAGTCTCCATTCCGGATCAGGCCTGTGGACACGACCCCAGCCTCCTCTTCCTGGCCATT
>NW_028027512.1:0-607 GCF_054177405.1 Leptonychotes weddellii
TTCCAGCTGAAGTAGAGACACTTGGTCTTTAAGTCCTGTGGCCACTGCAGACTTACAACCAGGCCTTTATTTTCCACTCATTTCACAATCACAAGCACAGAAACCAGTTACTTATGATATCCTAGCTCCTACAACAATTTTTTTTTCCTTTCTACTTGTTCTATTCATTTCTGAGAAAGAATCAGGCTATATTTGTGATGTTTCTATTTCTCCTTTCTGGGAATATTTGTTGCATGTATTTTATTTTTATTTATTTTTTTAAAATATTTATTTATTTGAGAAAGAGAGAGAGAACATGAGTGGGAGGGGCTGAGGGAGAGGGAGAGAGAATCTCAAGCAGACTCCCCATGGAGTGCAGAGCCCAGTGTGGGGTTCGACCGATGACCATGAGATCATGACCTGAGCCCAAATCAAGATTCGGATGCTCAACCAACTGAGCCAACCAGGAGCCCCAGTTGCATGTATTTTAAAGCTGTTATTAGGTGCACACCACTCAGAATTGTTATGTCCTCCTGAGAAACTGACTTTTTATCATTATGTGATATCCCTTTTTTTTTTGCTTTTATTTATTTATTTTTTTATTCTTATGTTAATCCCCATACATTAC
>NW_028027513.1:0-607 GCF_054177405.1 Leptonychotes weddellii
TTAAGCGTCTGCCTTCAGCTCAGGTCATGGTCCTGGGGTCCTGGGATCGAGTCCCACATCGGGCTCCTTGCTCAGCGGGAAGCCTGCTTCTCCCTCTCCCACTCCCCCCGCTTGTGTCCCCTCTCTCGCTGTGTCTCTCTCTGTCGAATAAATGAATAAAATCTTAAAAAAAAAAAGAATCAGCAAGTCCTTGAGCAGGAAGTAACACAATCAAAAATTGATTTCATGAAAAAAAATTAATTTCATGATATAGAAAATATTTACAGGTAGTGTATGTATAATTTTTTCATATGCATGGGACATTTGTAAAAATTAATCATATGGGGGAGACTGGGTGGCTCAATAAGTTTAGTGTCTGACTCTTGATCTCAGTTCAAGTCTTGATCGCAGGGTCCTGAGTTCAGGCAAAAAAATTAATCATATAGTTGACCACCCAAAACTGAAAAGATCAATTTTATAAGCCACATCTTCTGAATCTCTAAACATAAAAAAAATCCAAAAATTGAATAATTAAAATTATTAAACATAATACCAAATGAACTTTGAGTTAATTAGGAAAACAAAGTTAATGTGAAAATTGACTTATAAAAGGCCATAAAAAGAATAC
>NW_028027514.1:0-10577 GCF_054177405.1 Leptonychotes weddellii
ATCCCCATCTTTTGGTACCGGTTGAGACCTGATTTGTGACCTAGGATGTGATCGATTCTGGAGAATGTTCCATGGACACTAGAGAAGAATGTGTATTCCCACATCCTGCTTTTTAAACAGTTCTCCTTCTGTGAAAGGGTAGGTGCTCAGAGTATAAGCTTCCTCTTCTGAAGGGTTAAAAAATCATTTAATATCTTTTATAATTGGTACATTTTAAATCATTTTCATATCCCTCAAGGACTATCACAGAGGAGAGAACATATTGTAATGAATCTATAGATTAAATAAATATGTAGATAAAATATATAACATAGCTTAGTTACTTTGACAATTTTTTTCCCTAAAATGCTAGCAGTTTTGAGAATTACTTGGGGATTCACCCTTTGAGGAGGCTTTGATAACTGGCAGTATTTTAGTTTTTTTTCCTCTCTCTTTTTTAAAGATTTTATTTACTTATTTGAGAGAGAGAGAGAGAGCGTGTGTACAAGCAGGGGGAGGGGCTCGCTGAGCAGGGAGCCTGACAGAGGACTAGATCCCAGGACCCTGAGATCATGACCCGAGCCGAAGGCAGACGCTCAAATGACTGCACCACTCAGGTGCCTTAGTTTTTTTCTCTTATACTACTCCTTACATCATGGAATTAAGTTTTGCTAAGAGTTGTTTGTAACACAACTTTTGGTGGAGGTTATTTATTTTAGCAGAACTCTGCAGAGAAACTTAGGGCTTTCTCCTCTAATGAGAGCATTAGATTGTACCTCAGTGACTGCTGATCTCCCCTCAGGCTAGGAGAACATCGTTTCTTCACAGTTAAATTGTGGTTGTCAAAATTATAGCAGCCTTTAGCTAATAAAATTAAAGGTCAATCCTGTGGCACAAGATTTTCCTTTGGAATTCCTTGCATGTTCTCTTTTTGGATAATCATTGATGAATGTCAGAGTGAGTTTGGAACATTCCTTTGAAGTTCTGACATATAACAAACAGATGGAGCCGGAGAGACACCTTTTTCCTTTTCTGTACATAAAAGTCAGAAAAAAAATGAACAACAGAAAGGTAACCTCACCTTCTCCAAGAAAATTGCTATGTTACACTTTGATGCCTATTTTTATATGTGGGGAAAAGGTAGTAGGGTGTGCATCCTCTAACGTAGAATTTCTCAGACTTGACTGACCGCAGCTTCCTGCTACAGATGGTTCCTGACTTACCGTGGGTTGACTTAAAACTTTCTGACTCTAGGATGATGTAAAAGCAATGGGCGTTCAGTAGAAACCATACTTTGAATTACGAATTTCAGTTTTTTCCTGGGCTGACAATATCCCATAGGATGTGCTCTCGTGATGCTGGGCAGCTGTGATGAGCCGCAGCTCTCAGTCAGCCATGTGATCACGAGGGTAGACAGCTGCCACACAACTGTTCTTTTTTTTTTTTTTAAGATTTTATTTATTTATTTGACACACAGAGACAGTGAGAGAGGGAACACAAGCAAGGGGAGTGGGAGAGGGAGAAGCAGGCTTCCCGCTGAGCAGGGAGCCTGATGCGGGGCTGGATCCCAGGACCCTGGGATCATGACTTGAGCTGAAGGCAGATGCTTAATGACTGAGCCATCCAGGTGCCCCCACACAACCGTTCTTTATAACCATGTAGCCATGAGATATTTAACACTTTATTATTTTTTTTAAAAAAGATTTTATTTATTTATTTGAGAGAGAGAGAATGAGAGAGAGCACATGAGAGGGGGGAGGGTCAGAGGGAGAAGCAGACTCCCTGTCGAGCAGGAAGCCCGATGCGGGACTTGATCCAGGGACTCCAGGATCATGACCTGAGCCGAAGGCAGTCGCCTAACCAACTGAGCCACCCAGGCGCCCTAACACTTTATTTTAAGCTTTGTGTTAGATGATTGTGCTCAACTGTAGGCTAATATAAGTGAACACATTTAAGGTAGGCGAGGCTAAGCTATGACGCTCATAGGTTAGGTGTATTAAATGCATTTTGGACATATGATATTTTCGACTTATGATGGGTTTATCAGAACATAACCCCATTGTAAGTCAAGGAAGATCTGTACTTATTTTGCATTCAGATTTCAGGACCCTGACCCAGCTTATTAAATCAGAATCTGTCAAGGAGAAGTCTGGGAATCTCTGTGATGAACTATTACCCCAGTTGATTCTTAGGAGCAGATAAATTTGAGAAACATTGTTGTAATTGATGAAGATTGTGGTGGGGCATGTTGCTCTAGGGAGACCTACTTCAAAGTCCGCCAGTTCCCAGTGATTCAAGGACTGATAATGAGCAAGTTCATTATTCGACTTCATGGCATTCTCCCCCTTCTCCTTTCTCTAATTTGCCTCTCTTTTACACTTGCCATTTTTTCTCTGCTTATAGGGTGAGCACAGAGGTGGAATTGTGCTGACATAAGTCCATTTTGCGCATTGTCTCCTGCAATGCATTTGGTTGGTGTGTGAGGATGAAGTTGAACATTCCTGGCTAAAATTCAGGGTTCGGGGGGACTCTTAATCCACCCCTTTTAAAACTTGGTATTTTAGAAAATTAAAGGTATAAACATATTATTAACCTCCGTGTATTCATCACTCTGGTTCAATAATTATCAACTCACAGCCAATTTTCTTTAATCTGTATTCTCTTCCACATTGTTTTGAAGCAAATCCCAGATGTCTTATTATTTATAAATATTTCAGTAGTATCTTTAAAAGGTAATAAGTACTGTTTTCTTTTCTTCCTTTCTATTTAAAAAAAGACTATTTTTTTGCAGCAGTTTAGGTTTATAATGAAATTGTGGGGAAGGTATGGAGATTTACTATATCCCCCCCAACCCCACACATACACAGCCTCCCCCCCCCCATCAGCATCCTCCATCAGAGAGGGTCCATCGGTTATAATTGGTGAACCCACTCTGACACATCATAATCACACAAAGTCTGTGGTTTACAATAGGCTTCTCTCTTCGTATTGTATGTTCTAGGGGTTTGGCCATTTTCTTTTGAACATCAGAATCTTACATGGAGACACAACATGACAGACTGTAACTATACCTTGACAGTCTAGGAATAAGGGGGGCAAAGGTGGTAATTTATGGTTTCTCTTTAAAAGAGCTCAAAAAGGGGCACCTGGGTGGCTCAGTCGTTAAGCGTCTGCCTTCGGCTCAGGTCAGGATCCCAGGGTCCTGGGATCGAGCCCCGCATCGGGCTCCCTGCTCAGCGGGAAGCCTGCTTCTCCCTCTCTCACTCCCCCTGCTTGTGTTCCCTCTCTCGCTGTGTCTCTCTCTGTCAAATAAATAAATAAAATCTTTAAAAATAAAAAATAAGAAAATAAAAGAGCTCAAAAAGGTTTCATTTCTTGAGTTCATTATAGAATGGTGTTTCACAATAGTAAATCGAGGTAGATGAGATTATGGGGATAGAAAAGAGCTTTGCAAGGGATTTGAGAGTGAGCCAAGAAGCGAGGAGGTGAAAATGGTTGAAAGTTAGTTGTTTTTTCCATGGTAAAGATATAGTAAAACTCCGTGGAGTGTATATTAGAGTCCTCTTTGCAATCTTAACTGCTCAGTGGTTGGAGTTTAGGGACCCATCTACTGAATGCATGTAGTCAGAGGGTTTTTTTTTTTTTTTTTTTTAGCACATAACTTAAGTACCAGCTGTTGTTGAAATAATGTCTGTGCACCTATGTAAATGGTAATGAAATGCTAACCAAGTCATTTATTTGCTTTTTCTCCTTCTGCAAATCACAACGGGGGAGAGAGATAAGACACTTGACATCTGATGTCTGTTTTGAAAACCGGGGACACAAACACATGTCAGCATGAGATTCTCTTTCTCTTTCCACCCTTTGGAGGCATTAAACGTTCTAAGGTTTGAGATTCAGTAGAAAAAATTAATTTTTATAAATTCTCTCCTTGGATTAGAATCCCGAGGTTATTTGAAATTAATGCAGTGTGAACCCAGAGCTACTCTGGGATTTACTACTGTGGAACTTGACTGTTCAATTACAGATACTCTGTGTGGTGTGAGGGTAATTTCATGGTGCCTGATTGAAGAATGGAAGAGATGCTCGCCTGATGTAGCATTATAAAGGGTAACAAGTTGCACCACAGTTCTTATTTGTAACACCAGCTAGTTCCTTTCCTCCCACCTCCAGCATCCCTCAGAACGCCGTGATCTTTGCCGATTGCTACCTAACCCATTATTATGCCCAGGTAACTTAGCATACAGGGGACCTTCTTAGATGACAGAAAATAGGTCTATCTTTCTTTGAAGCAAAGTTGAGGTATGGAAATCTGAATTTGTTGAATACTTAAGGGAGGCTATTATTTGCTTTCTAGAGGGATTTTTTGCTCCTTGAAGGATTTGCAGTAGAATAATCAGTAGTTGATTTCTAGTTCTTTTGGCACATAGATTTTACAGGCACTTCTGCTGGGCAAAGTGAGTCATAGCGAAGCATCACAATTCAAACTATAATCTATATCTGGTCTCTACCGGAAAATTTGCTTTTCAGAATTTTCAGGTCATTTGGCCCTGTGTAAATCTCCTCCTGTTCCCACCTTCCCTGAGTCTTATGTAGCGCTGTGTGTGTGTGTGTGTGTGTGTGTTATTGCTTTGCTTCTGCTCTGTGGGGTTTTCTTCCCTCACAGTTTGGGAATGGGAAGGGCTTATTCTGTTATGCTACTATAGTCAGTTTTAATTTATTTTTTATTTTACTATTTTATTATTTTTTTAAAGATTTTATTTATTTACTTATTTGACAGAGCACAAGCAGGGGGAACAGCAGAGGGAGAGGGAGAAGCAGGCTTCCCACTGAGCAGGGAGCCGATACAGGGCTTCATTCGAGGACCCTGAGATCATGACCTGAGCTGAAGGCAGATGCTTAACAGACTGAGCCATGCAGGTGCTCCCTATAGTCAATTTTTAAAAAAAGATTTTAAATTTATTTTGCCGTATGAAAATGTTTCTGGAACACCTTGATTTTACTTAAAGATATGTTTTGTGAAGTATTCAGTATTTTTGCTGGGCAGTTACATTGATCTTAAGTGTGATTTATTGTGGCTTATAGCCCTTCCCCCTGAGACATTAACAATTTATAATTAAAGAGGTTGGGCAAATAGGATTTAATACTCAGTTCCCCTTCCCAAAAACATATCCTTTCTTTGAAGACTTAAACTAGGTTTAAACCTAATAAGGAGAAGGCTTTCCAAACTAGATTTTCCAATATGTCCAAAGATTGAGCATTTTGGGAGGTAAACTCTCCTTTGGGTTTCTGAGTTAATAACTACTCATTTTGATGCTAAGAGGATCAGAATTCTCAAATCTGTGAGTCTGGAGTTGCTTACCACAGTGGACTGCCTTGTGTATTTGTTTCTTGGACATTTTTGCTTACAGTGTGCTCCTTGAGGCAGGCTTTCCTGAGGATCTTCAGAGCTCTGTCTCTGCATTTCTTTTCCTGCTTGCAATATCTCCTTCGGCTGCCTCTGACAGCCCCCTCGTTGTCCTGCCATCTGGCCTGCCTCACGCAAACTCTCTTCCGTCGAGTCTGCTCTCAGAGAATGTGAATCTAGTAAATGTGGTGCATTGAGGCAGCAGACCCAAATTCGAGTCCCAACCCTGCTACTTACTAGTGTGTGCTCTTGGGCAAGTTTTGTAACCTTTGTGTGCCCAAGTTTCTATCTGTGTGATGTGGGTGGTCATAATACCCACAGAGAATCTGTCCTGAGAATGAGGTCGGATGCCGCCAACTGCTTGTTGTGTGGCCCTCGTAGGTGCTGCCTGCTAGTCAGGAGCTGTAGTGCTGTGCTCTCAGGAGCTGCTTTGTTGGTGAACTTGCCCTGGCAGTTGAGCCTATATTTCACACACACACACACACACACACACACACACGCACACACACGCGGTATTTCTTAAAAGTTAGAAGAGAATGTAGCGAACGTATGGTTATCCATCACTTAGTTTATTTTTTTAAAGATTTTATTTATTTGAGAGAGAGAGAGAGCATGAGTGAGGTGGAGGGGCAGAAGGGAAGAGACAAGCAGACTCCCCTGCTGAGCAGGTAGCCTGACGTGGGGCTCGATCCCGGGACTCTGGGATCATGACCTGAGCTGAAGGCAGACGCTTAACCAACCGAACAACCCACATCACTTAGTTTAAAAAATAAAATATTACCACCATAGTCGAAGCCGCCTTGGTTACCCATCCTTACAGTGCATTTCTCACACTTCCCCTAAATGGTAACCGCTATTCTGAGTTCGGTGTTTTTTGCCCTCATGTGTTTTACACTTTTACTACACATGTGACTATTGTTTTCAGTGGTGGCTAACAAGCTCCATGGGAAATGAACTAGAACTGTTGATTGAGAAGCCATGTATGGAGGGTGTTGTAGTTCCCCAGCCTCACAACCGTGAAGTGTGCAGAGAGGGCAAAGTTCTGAGGCCTCCCATCAGAGGGGCCCAGCTCTCATCCCCTGGTTTGGCTGTTTGGCTGCTGCCTCTCCTGGAATGGGTCTCCATGGAGACCCACCTGAGGACTACAGCATGGCCTCTTTGTCCTCTCCTGTACCATTGCTCAGAAAGAAATCATGCAGCCAGAACTTTACATCCCCGAGATCACTCTTGAACCGACTGAGTCTGTCCACCCTCTTTGTTCATCTCCAGTTTGGGGAGTCGGGGCCCTTGGGTCACTGCTTCTCTAGCTTCTCAACTCATTGCCTTTTTGTCTCCTTCTTGTCTGCCCTTCCACTCCTTGGTTTGGTGTTATTGCACTGGATGCTCAGTATTTGCATTTCTTAGAAACAGCCTTTGAACCTTCCACTGGGAACTGCTCATGGGCAGGGGCAGCCTGGTCCCTGGGAACACCCTCTTTTTTGAGTCCTGGAGGGTCAACTACCAGCTATAGGTGGCCTTGAGCATATATTTACTGTAGTATCAGTAGAGAGTCTTGTGATACCAACCGCTCAGGTAAGCAGAGGACAGGAATGCACCTCAGTTGGAGATTCAGCTTGGGGGGGGCGGTGCCCTGGATGAGTCTGAATATCCTACTGGGTTCCAACCAGTTCCTCCTTCTGCAGGTCATTTATCCTGCTGAGTCCAGCAGGTGGGGACACTGGCTCCTACCTGGTGGGGCTATAGGTTCAACGTCAAAATCCTTAGATATAGGTTGAAACTGGAGCATTTGCTGTAGTCATTTATTCCAAGAACTCAATGACTAGAAAAGATTGAATTCTTTTGACCTCCTTGGTCTCTTCAGGCTGGACAAGCTTGCCAAGAGCTTTGCCTGCACCTCTCACCAGCACACTTCTTCCCTTCTTGACTTGGGTGCTTGACCTTCTGGAACTCCTGGCAGCAATTCCTCGTTTCTGCCCGTTCCCTCACTCCCTTCCCCTGTTACATTTACTCTCTTGGTTTTCTTGGCCCTGATCCATGTCCTCCTCCTCCTGACACAGAACCTTATATAACTACTATAAGGCAATCGACACCTTTTTTCAGTGTCTCTGTGGGAAACTGACCATCATGGTAACTCTGACCAGTGGTGTTAACCTTCCCAGCACGTGAGCTGCCCTTCCTCCCTGTACCCTTAGCTGCAAGGGAAGATCTCCAAGTCTGTCATGGCACCAGTTCTGCTTTGTGTTGTGGTTCCTTGTCTCTGTTCATCTTGATTCATCTTTTTTTTTAAGTTTTTATTTTAATTCCAGGTAGTTCACACACAGCGTTATATTAGTTTCAGGTGTACAGTTTAGTAATTCAACACTTCCGTACACTACCCAGTGCTTATCACAGCAAATGCACTCCTTCATCCCCATGACCTATTTCTCCCATCCCCCCACCCACCTCCCTTCTGGTAACCATCAACTGGTTCTCAATAGTTAAGAATCTGTTTCTTGGTTTCTCTCTCTCTCTTTTCCCTTTGCTCATTTGTTTTGTTTCTTAAATTCCACATATGAGTGAAATCATATGGTATATGTCTTTCTCTGACAGACTTATTTCACTTAGCATTATATTCTCTAGCTCCATCAATGTCTTCGCAAATGGCAAGATTTCATTCTTTTTATGGCTGAATAATATTCCATTTGTGTGTGTATATATATATATACACACACATATATGTGTGTGTATATATATATATACACACATATATATATATATACACCACATCTTTATCCATCACTCAGTGGACACTTAGGCTGCTTTCATATCTTGGCTAATTGTAGATAATGGTAGATAATACCACTGTAAACATAGGGGTGCATGTATCCCTTTGAATGAGTGTTTTTGTATTCTCTAGGTAAATAGCCAGTAGTGCAATTGCTGGATCATAGAGTAGTTCTATTTTTAAATTTTTGAGGAACTTCCATACTGTTGCACCAGTTTATATTCCTAGCAACATTTCAAGAGAGTTCCTTTTTCTCCATATCCTCACCAACACCTGTTGTTTTTTATGTTGTTGACTTTACCCATTCTGACAGGTATGAGGTGACAGCTCATTGTAGTTTTGATTTGCATTTTTCTGATGGTAAGTGATGATGAGCATCTTTTCATGTGTCTGTTGGCCATCTGTATGTCTTTGGAGAAATGTCTGTTAATGTCTTCTGCCTATTTTTTAATTGGATTATTTATTTTTGGGGTGTTGAGTTTTAAAAGTTCTTTATATATTTTTGATACTAACCCTTTATTGAATATATCATTAGCAAATATCTTCTCTCATTCCCTAGGTTGCCTTTTAGTTCTGTTGATTGTTTCCTTTGCTGTGCAGAAGTGTTTTATTTTGATGTAGTTCCAATGGTTTCCTCAGGGGACATATCTAGAAAGAAGTTGCTATAGCCAATGTCAAAGAAGTTACTGCCTGCGTTCTCTTCTAGGATTTCTGTGGTTTCATGTCTCACATTTAGCTGTTTTATCCATTTTGAATATTCATTCATTCATTCATTCATTCATTCATTCCTTCATTTAGTAGGCTTCACACCCAACATGGAGCCCAGTGTGGGGCTTGAACTCACAACAGTGAGATCAAGAACTGAGCTGAAATCAAGAGTCAGACGCTTAACTGAGCCACCCAGACACCTCCATTTTGAACTTATTTTTGTGTATGGTGTAAGAAAGTCCAGTTTTCCCAATACCGTTTGTTGAGACATTCTTTTTTTCATTTTCTGCTTTGTTGAAGATGAATTGACCATATAATTGTGGGTTCATTTCTGGATTTTCTTTTCTGTTCCATTGATCTATGTGTCTGTTTTTTGTGCCAGCACCATACTGTTTTCATTACTAGAGCTTTGTAATATAACTTGAAGTCCAGAATTGTGATGCCTCCAGGTTTGTTTTTCTTTTTCAAGATTGCTTTGGCTCTTTGGGATCTTTCGTGGGTCCATAAAAATTTTAGGTTTGTTGATTCTAGCTCTGTGAAAATGCTGTTGGTATTATGATAAGGATTGCATTAAATACGTACATTGCTTTGGGTAGTAGAGACATTTTAACAGTATTTGTTCTTCCAATCCATGAGCATGGAATGTCTTTCCATTTCTTTGTGTTGTCTTCAATTTCTTTCATCAGTGTTTTATAGTTTTCAGAGTACAGGTTTTTCACCTCTTTGGTTAAGTTTATTCCTAGGTATCTTATTGTTATTGGTGCAATCGTCCATGGGATTGTTTTCTTAGTTTCTCTTTCTGCTGCCTTATATTAGTGTATAGAAATGCAATAGATTTCCATACAGTGATTTTGTATTCTGGGACTTTACTGAATTCGTGTATCAGTCCTAGCAGTTTTTGTTGGAGTCTTTCAGAATTTTTATATAGAGTATTATGTCATCTGCAGATAGTGAAAGTTTGACTTCTTCCTTGCCAATTTGGATGCCTTTTCTTTCTTTTTGTTGTCTGATTGCTGTGGCTAGGATTTCCAGTACTATGTTGAATAGAAGCAGTGAGAGTGGACATCCTTGTCTTCTTCTTGACTTTAGGGGAAAAGCTCTCAGTTTTTCCCCATTTAAGGATGATGTTAGCTGTGGGCTTTTCATAAATGGCCTTTATTATGTTGAAGTATGTTCCCTCTAAACCTACCATTATCATGAACAGATGTTGTACTTTGTCAAATGCTTTTTTTCGTCTATTGAAATCATCATATGGTTCTTATCCTTTCTCTTATTGATGTGATATATTGATTTGCAGATATTGAACCACTCTTGCAACCTAGCAATAAATCCCACTTGATTGTAGTGAATGATTTTTTTTAATGTACTGTTGGATTTGGTTTGCTAGTGTTTTGTTGGGGATTTTTGCATCTATGTTCATTGGAGATACTGGCCTGTAGTTCTCTTTTTTTGGTGGTATCTTTATCTGGTTTTGGTATCAGGGTAATGCTGGCCTCATAGAATGAATTTGGAAGTTTTCCTTCCTTTTCTGTTTTTTTGGAATAGTTTGAGAAGAATGGGTATTAACTCTTCTTTAAATGTTTGGTAGAATTTTCCTGTGAGGCCATCTGGGCCTGGGCTTTTGTTTGTTGTGAGTTTTTTAATCACTGATTCAATTTCTTTGCTGGTAATTGGTTTGTTCAGATCTTCTTGATTAATCTTTTTTTTTTTTTTTTTTGA
>NW_028027515.1:0-607 GCF_054177405.1 Leptonychotes weddellii
TCATTTGCATTCATAAGCAACACGTTTAAAATCCTGCCAGGGCTACCCAAGGGCTAGGGTGGGGTGGGAGGGGGACCCTTGCCACTCCCTCTGTGGTTCCAGAAACTATCATTCTGTATATCCTTAGCTCTAAGCAGAGTGAAAATATGCACCAAGTTTGTAAAATCCATTTTCTGCGATTGTAGGTCAAGTCTGCCCTTCCTTATTATATTGGATATTTATTATGGGTCAAAGACCATGATGCTCAGACGACATTCAGAAATGTAGAAATTTCAGTTGTGCTAAGACTTTTTTAAGTTTGAGATTTGGCCTTTCCTAAAGCCTTCATGACAAATGACAGAGTCCTCAGTAGCGCTTTGCTGCTCTTTCGTAGGTTCAAGCCTCCTGCAGTCTGCTCCCAGTCCTTTTCAGGTTACCCTGAGGTTCTCGCCTGTTCGAGAAAGGGCTGCCAAACCTCATTTCCAATCCTTAGCTCCAGGTCTTGTTCATCCTGTTCCCCCTGCCTGGAGCACCCTTTCCTTCTCCTGATTCTCTCATCCTGCAGGGTACTGCTTTGATATCACCTCCTCTGGGAAAGCCCTCATGATAGCACCAGTAAGAGTCTGGT
>NW_028027516.1:0-607 GCF_054177405.1 Leptonychotes weddellii
AGCCCCACATCGGGCTCCCTGCTCAGGGCCACTATCCCCCTGCTCTCTCTCTCTTTCACTCTTTCTCTCTCTCTCAAATAAATAAATAAATAAAGTCTCAAAAAAAGAAATAAAATGTCCGACACGGTGCTTGGCACATAGTAGGTACTCAACACAGTTTTTTCTTCCATAAGGGAAAGTATAAAGTCCTGCAGGTCTGATGTCGGAGAGACCATGGTTTGGTCCTGGCTCTACCACCACTAGCGGGGTGACCCTAGACAAGTGATTTCATCTCTCTGCATCCCCCTTCCCTAATCTGGAAGCAGAGATGCAAGCACCTAGCTCTTCCGGTGGTGGCAGGGATTAAATGAGGCGAGGTCTGTAAGGGGCCCAGCCCTTGCATGGGCTCCCATCAATTGCAGCCATAATTATAATGTCTTAAGGAATGTCGGTTGAGCCAGGCTTTGGAGATGGAGCCAAGACTCCCAGAGAAATAGGACTGAGTCCCCTTTATCTCCTCCTTGAAGCCTACCTCCTGCCCCAGCTCCCACTGCTCTGCTGGGCATCTCCTCAAAGAGCCAACAGAAAGCTGTGTTTACTCTGCCAAGTGGCATCCCTAGGGAGCCCC
>NW_028027517.1:0-607 GCF_054177405.1 Leptonychotes weddellii
CCAGCACGGGGGCTGCCCTGGGCCTTGTGGAGACACCGCCGGGCCAACCACCTCCTGCCGCTGTCAGACAGGAGACACCCGAAGCTCAATGAGACCAGACTCCCACACGAACATGAAAATAGGCCTAGTCCTCTACAGAAACAAAGGAACAACAAAGAAACACCCAAAGATGGGCCGGGGGCCCAACCCAGGCCTGAGCGGAGGCTGACCCGGCCACGCAACGTTGCTGCCCACGGCCAGTCCCGGAGGCAGGACAAGATCTGTGTGATGTCTGAGGCTCTGTCATCCCAGGTCCTACTGGAGGGACAAGGACAAGAGAGCAGAGAGACTCCCCACCTGAGCAGTGGCCATGTCACACCCCCGTTGAACTGAGCACCAACTGGGCATGAGGCTCCTCCACACGACGCTCCTAGCAGCCTTTTCCTGTCCCCACCTAGAGCAGACCCAGCACACCAAACTTGCAGATTCTGGAAGGTTCTCAGTGCTTCCATTTATTTCTTCTCTCAAACTTTAGGAAGCCTCTCCTTTCACTAACTCATCCACTCCTCATGACAAGAAATGGAAAAACCCAATTTACCTCCAGAGTCCTATTTTCAACAAGGAAGTA
>NW_028027518.1:0-607 GCF_054177405.1 Leptonychotes weddellii
TGAAAGATTAAGAGAGTAACATTGAGTCCTAACATCAGTCCCTGGTTCTCTCGGGTTAGCAGCTTCCAAAAGTGTCTTTCCAAAAGATACCCTTTTGAGTTAGAGCTATCTTGGATGAGTTTAGTTCCTTGTAGTCAATTAGTCCCTAAAATTCTTTTCTACTTGGTTGCAGAGCTTTCTATCCCCAATGACAATAATGGAGTATAACTGTAAAGTAAACCCCATCCATGGAATTTATTACCACACCCCAGAAATAGGACCCATTCTATGCCCAAACCTTGAGAACATTCCAGGGATGGCACAGAAAAAGGTAAAGTCAAGCACAGTGTCAGTTGCAAGCCAAATACCAAATCCTGTGAGCTTTCTTTGGATGGTGTGGAAAACCAGATAAAGTGAAATCATGGAGTCCCTGAAAAGTGTTCTTTAAGACCAGAGACCAAAAAGCCTAGAATGTTCTTCATGACTATGTATGCATTACTAATGTGGCAAACAAAGGTATGGCCCCCAAAGATGTATGCATCTTAATCCTCAAATCTGTGAATGTTACTTTGTATGGCAAAACCACATTTGCAGATGTGATTAAATTAAGGATCTTGAGACTTGGAGA
>NW_028027519.1:0-607 GCF_054177405.1 Leptonychotes weddellii
ATCATGCTTGGGGAATTTATAGCTTTTAATAGTGAGCAGTAAGCCAACCAGCTCTATGTGAGATGGCAAAGAAGATCGCTCACCACAAACACAATCATGAGGGAGGCCTAGTAGAGAGTAATGAGGGTCTTGTATTCTTGGCATATCCAGCAATGATGAGCAGGGCCACTCAGTGCCCATATTGGATTGCCTCTTCCAAGACCCATCATTTGGTTTTATTTTCATCTCAGCACCTAACTTCCTGATATTTTCTCATTAGTTGGTTCTTACGCATCTCTTCTAATGCAGTGGCAGCTCCAGGAGGGCAAGAGCCTGTCTGTCTGTCCTTTCATTGCTAATTCCCCAACACCAAGGATGTCACCTGGCTTGATCCACAGAAGGTGCTCAGTGAATGTTTGTCGAATGAATGAGTAGGATTGGCTTCAACTTCCAACGCGGGCCACAAATTCTCCATGCCCGTCAAACAGAATTCTTAGTTGTCCCCACACATGTCTGGCCTCATGGCTTCTGCCTAAAGCAGCCTCTGCGCAGGACTTACCTCCCCTCCCACTACACAGGCTCACCTACCCCCAGGCCCAGTTCGATCTCCCTCTCTCAAATTCCTTCC
>NW_028027520.1:0-607 GCF_054177405.1 Leptonychotes weddellii
GATTTCACGGTGATCACTTTCTTAGAGCATTTGCTGCCCCCAAAGCTCTAAAAGTCTTTGAGACATTCTGTCATTTTTACTAAACTCTTGGCACATAGTACCCATTTTAAGGATGGTGAAAACTGAGGCCCTGGGGGATTAAGGGACTTGCCCAATTTCACGGCCGGGGTGGCCGGGGGTGGGGGCTGCTGAGCGCCTTCCAGACCTTGTCTATACTGGCCCTCAGCCACGGGATCGAAGACAAAGTGGCCCATTTCAAACTATCCCTTCTCCCTCCTCTGTTCTAAAGAGGGAGGACGGAACAGAGCGGAGGGTGAAGAAACGCCCAGGTGCAGCCCACCTCGGGCGCCACCACCCGAGGGGGTTCAACTGTGTCCCCCAAACCATGTCCACCTGCCAACACCCTCAGGACTTGTGAATGGCAGCTTACTTGGAAAGAGTTTTTGAATTTATACTTAAGGTAAAGAGCATAAGAGGGGATGACCCTGGATTTCGGGTGGATGCTAAGCCAATGACAAATGTCCTTGTGAGGAAAAGACAGACACAGTCAGAAGGCTGAAGGTGGAGTGGGGATTGGGGACAAGCCAAGGGACGCCGAGGATGGCTG
>NW_028027521.1:0-607 GCF_054177405.1 Leptonychotes weddellii
GTTTTGCAAGTTGCAGTTCCTATATAAGTTCTCACCTCCACCACAACTATCACCCACTCCAAACACACACACACAGCTTAGCTATTACCATAGACCATATTTTTATTTTGTTAGTCCCCTCTTCTGGTGGGTTTTTAGACTAAGTTAAGGATGGACCATCATCAACCCAAATTGGCAACAAAGTCCATTCAGTGGATAGCGATTTTATATCATGTTTATAATGGTAGTATTTTGACCTCTTTAAGAATGCTTTCACGTACTTTTTAAAATAATTTTTTAAACCATCTTCTATGACAATGATATCATATAACCTGGTGATTATCAATGATAAGAGTCCTGGGAATACCATGATTTAAGGAGAAGGATGTCTACTAATAATTTAGAAACTTTTATCAATAGGAGGAAAGAAAATATTGTAGAGGATAAAGAACAAACCTTGCAAGTAAACATACTGCAATTAGTTGCTTCTGGCATTTGGGTGGTCTTATTCTGGTGGTCTCAGGCAGAAGCATTGTATGTTGTTTGGTCATTGATTTATCTCAAAGATCTTGGGCAAGATATCTCTTCCTGTGGATCATCTGCTTCTGAAGATTCACTAGAGAGTCTT
>NW_028027522.1:0-606 GCF_054177405.1 Leptonychotes weddellii
CCACAGCGGGTCCTGAGGAGACCCGGCCCCCGTCAGCGTGGACGCGGCCCCACGTGCTCCTGAAGTCTCCACAGCGGGTCCTGAGGAGGCCCGGCTGCCCTCAGCGTGGACGCGGACCCACGTCCTCCCGGAGTCTCCACAGCGGGTCCTGAGGAGACCCGGGTCCCGTCAGCGTGGACGCGGCCCCACGTCCTCCCGGAGTCTCCACAGCGGGTCCTGAGGAGGCCGGCTCCTGACTGTGGATGAGGCCCCTCGTCTTCCGGAAGCCTGGGCGTCAGCACAGTGGGTTGGTCCTGAGGTCCTGAGGTCGCCTGTCAGCGCAGGGAGGAGGAGGGCTGAGCGCGCATGCCCCCCACGGGTCGCGGAGCGGGACTCGGGCGCCCCCTGCGGGAGGCGGGGGCAGTGCAGGATGCGGTGCACTCAGTTCAGTGGAGGCACCTGTCTTTCTGGGGTCCAGCTGGATCCATTACATTTTGGAAATTCGAACTGAAATGGAATCCAATTATCCCGACTTCTCCAGAAATAGAAACAATTAATTAGAAACCATACGGAATTAAGTGAAATGCAGACACAGGCTTTACAACTTACACCAAAATTCATTCAAAA
>NW_028027523.1:0-606 GCF_054177405.1 Leptonychotes weddellii
AGTGGTGGGGGGTGGGAGGGATGGCGTGGCTGGGTGATAGACATTGGGGAGGGTATGTGCTATGGTGAGCACTGTGAATTGTTGAATCACAGACCTGTACCTCTGAAACAAATAATACATTACATGTTTAAAAAAAGAAAGAAAAGAAGATAGTAGGAAGGGAAAAATGAAGGGGGCGGAAATTGGAGGGGGAGATGAACCATGAGAGATTATGGACTCTGAGAAACAAACTGAGGGTTCTAGAGGGGAGGGGCATGGGGGGATGGGTTAGCCTGGTGATGGGTATTAAAGAGGGCACATACTGAATGAGCACTGGGTGTTATACGCAAACAATGAATCATGGAACACTACATCAAAAACTAATGATGTAATGTATGGTGATTAACACAACATAATAAAATAAAATTAAAAAAAAAAAAGAAGAAGATCCACCAGTGATATGCAATGTAGTGAAGTGCTTTGTAATGGTAGTTATTGCTGACTGGCATTATGTAGGTCGTGTGTAGACGGCACCAGCCCACATGGCAAACTCACAAGGTAAAAACCTGGTATGACATAGGTTTTTAATCTGTCGCACGGGATCTGGAAAGAGGTCTATGTACAACT
>NW_028027524.1:0-606 GCF_054177405.1 Leptonychotes weddellii
AAGGTAGCGGGAGGGGAAGAATGAAGCGGGGGAAATCGGAGGGGGAGACAAACCATGAGAGACGATGGACTCTGAAAAACAAACTGAGGGTTCTAGAGGGGAGGGGGGTGGGAGGATGGGTTAGCCTGGTGGTGGGTATTGAGGAGGGCACATTCTGCATGGAGCACTGGGTGTTATGCACAAACAATGAATCATGGAACACTTCATCTAAAACTAATGATGTAATGTATGGGGATTAACATAACAATAATAAAAAAAAATAACAGGTCCTTGTCCTTCCCATTGCTAGTGGTTATTTTTCTCAGTTTTACAGCAGTTCTCCGTGAATGCAGACCCGTTCTGTAACTCTAACTGCTGGAAGTGCATAAGCAGATTTAAATTCAATAAACCGCAAGCGAGTGTGTACCTACCTAGAGTAATAACCTGACTGGTATTCCGAACAGAATTACAAGCCTTGTTACCTCTGAGGGCTTATCTAGTGAAGGTATCGGCCTGCTTTGGGGCTTCGTTTCACAACGTCCTGACACGCAAATACCACCATTCCTTCTATCTCCCCCATTATCAAATACAGCATGAAATGCTACTGAAGATGTCAGATGGGGGAAA